>NC_057794.1:383769394-383774167 GCF_018294505.1 Triticum aestivum | reverse complement strand
ATCACCCGGTACCCCCGAAACAATTCTATACTGCAATACCCTTCGTCCAATATATCAATCTTCACCTCCGGACCATTCCGGAGTTCCTCATTGTGTCCGAGATCTCATCCGGGACTCCGGACAACCTTCGGTAACCACCATAATGACTCAACTATACTTATATCATCACCAAACGTTAAGTGTGTAGACCCTGGGGGTTCAAGAACTATGCAGACATAACCGAGACACCTCTACGGTCAATAACCAATAGCGGGACCTGGATGCCCATATTGGTTCCTACATATTCTACGAAGATCTTATCGGTCGACCTTGATGTCAAGGATTCAGCTAATCTCGCATGCAGTTCCCTTTGTCTATCGGTATGTTACTTGCCCGAGATTCGATCGTCGGTATCTCCATACCTAGTTCAATCTCGTTACCGGCAAGTCTCTATACTCGTTCCGTAATACAAGATCCCGTGACTAACTCATTGGTCACATTGCTTGCAAGCTTATTGTGATGTTGTATTACCGAGTGGGCCCTGAGATACCTCTCCATCATACAGAGTGACAAATCCTAGTCTTGATCCATGCCAACTCAACAGACACCCTCAAAGATACCTGTAGAGCACCTTTATAGTCACCCAGTTACGTTGCGACATTTGGTACACATAAGGCACTCCTCCGGTGTCAGTGAGTTGCATGATCTCATGGTCATAGGAACATATACTTGACATGCAGAAAAACTATAATAATAAACTTGATACGATCATATGCTACGTCATAGTTTGGTCTTGACCATCACATCATTCTCCTAATGATGTGATCCCGTTATCAAATGACAACTCATGTCCATGGCTAGGAAACCATAGCCATCTTTGTCAACGAGCCAGTCCGGTAGAGGCTTACTACAGACATGTTGTTGTCTACGTATCCATGCATGTATTTGAGTTTTCGATCAATACAATTCTAGCATGGATAATAAACGATTATCATGAACGAGGAAATGTGATAATAACCAAATTATTATTGCCTCTAGGGCATATTTCCAATAGTCGATGCACTGTGCACCCGCGTGCATGCAGCAGCTAGCGCTGACGAGCGAGATACAGAAGGGGGAGAGGGGTCCAGGGGAAGGGCAGCGACGAGGAGAAGCTCCTAGACATGACTAGGTGTCGAGGGCGCGAGGGAACAGACGAAACAGAGGGGTCCAACTGCCAGAGCGCGGGCATTGGCATGCCGAACGCATGGTCACCGTGTAGACAGGCAAGGAGAGGACCCGAGAGGCTGGCAAATGTTGTCTAGGGTGTAGTCCTCTCTCCCAGTGATGCACTAGAGGTGATGGATCATCATAAGAGGCTCTGAGCTGAAGTGAGGGATCGATGAAAGCTTGGTGTAGCAAATTTGACTGCATCACTATGATCAACAGAGAAGGGCTAAGAGCCAAACTGGATGTCTGGGAGGTTTAGAGTAGGAAGGACTACTGTCATGTTAATTTGGGGAGGATTTGGACCAATATTTGTTCTAGTTGTTTTACAACCAACAAAATGGTCCAAAAACTTAATGTTGATGTGGCACTCACATAATGTGTTTCCTTGGTCTAAAAATTGGCATGACAAGATGATTTGGTCATATGAGGATGCCATAAAAATTGCATGCCCTTTGGATGAGTGCCCATGGTACTTGCTTCACAAAGCTTCTCTCTAGACAGAAATTTGTGAAAATTATGGAGGAATATTGGCTTAATGGATGTCCCCAAATTTGGTGGACTGAGGTTATATAGGAAGGACCATGCTCTGGTAAATTTTCAGCATTAATGGACCACTATAAAATGTAGTTGCTTCACAACCTGAAAATCTGACCAGAAACCAAGATTTGATGGTGTGCTCACATAGATGGATGAATGAAGCTCAAAATTGGTAGAGAGTCATTATTTGATCATATAAAGGACCATGAAAAATTTTCAACTCATTAGGATTACCCTAGCTAGTACTTCCTTCACAAAGGCTTCCATCTGTCAAAAACTTTGGAAATTTGCTGAGGAAGATTCACTAGGCAAATGGAGTTGAATTTTGGCATGAGGCAATGATATGGATAGGAAAAGGTGTCCAAAAAGTTTTGGGTCAATCAAGCAAAGATAGATGACGCTTCCTTCACCAAGTGCCAGCTAGGGCAGAATAGGAAAAGAAATATTAATGAATTATTTTTTATCATGCCAAGGAAGGGTTTTGACATATCTTTGGAAGATATAACCCAACCAATTTATGAGAATTATTTGGGAATTTTGTGGATGACAGAAAGGTAGGTTGCTTCACAACCTAGGGCTAAAAGGATTATTCCTTTAATAGAAAAAGGAATATTCTCAACAAAAAGAATATTGTGATTGGGCTAAGATGAAAAATGACATGGTCTTGGGATGGATTTGAGCATTACAAGCCACTTGGGAGCCTGAGAAGAGATGATCCTCCCAGGTTTCAGGACCACAGAGCCGCAGAAAAGCAATTTCAAATAAAATCCCAAAGAAATTCAAATGAAAAAGAAAGGGCCAAAATACAGGGTGTGACAACGCGGCTGCCGCGGCCGCTGCCCTCCGTCCACAGCCAGTCATTCCTTTCACCGCGCGGCCCACCCCACCCATGTCAGCCAGCGGGCGGGCGCCCGCGGCCCACCTCCACTGCATCGCACCGCGCCTCCTTATATGACCTTCACCGCGACTCACCACACGGCTCGACTCATTCTACGTATCGCGCGTGCGGCAACAACATGCATTGTTCATCGAGAGGCAACCCAACACGCCGGGTGGCTACGTCTCGCACGGGGGCTCAATCGGCTTCACAGTATAAGCAGCAGCAATGATCGAACACTCGGGTTCAGTTAGCAGCACCAACAAATGAATCGCTCGGGTTCAGTTAGCAGCGAAGGGATCGATCGGCTTCAGTATGTAGTGGGATCGATCGATCGCTCGGGTTCAGTAAGCGAATTACTTGCCCGGGATCAGTTAGCGAGCGCCTCGCGCAATCGCGCGTATGACAGAAACGCGCAAACCACTGCATCACTCGGCATAGATCACCCACTGTAATCGGGAACTCCCTGAAATTTTCCTCACCCTCGTTTCTACCATGATTTTTTATGTCATGGACGACCTAAAGAATGTCATGTAGGTGCGTCTCTGGCTGGCCCAAGACAAAAAGCCCATTTTCTATCATGATTTTTTGTCATAGAAGTAGGAGCCCACCACATCTATGATGATACATGTTTTTCTCACAATTATCATCATAGAAGTGTCATAAACCATGACAGCAAAAGTTTTCGTTCGGGCCATAATGTCACGGATGTGTCTTTTTTGTAGTGTTGACACCGATGCCCATACTCATCGGGTATCCTATACCAATGGGTATAATATGTAGCATTTAAAATTTTAAAAGGTAGAGAAATGGGTTTAAAATTCAAATTATGATGGGCGAGCAGTATAACACTGATGCGGCCTCCTCCAATGGGTGGCCTCTTGTAGGCATCAAGGGAGTATGAACATCTGTTGGTGGAAACCTAACGAATTGGGAGGCGGTGGTGGGAATTAGGGATCACTGGATCAAGAGTTGGACAAGAGTCTCATAGTGAAGAGTCAAGATTTCATCTTTTTGAGGACTCATATAGGACATAGGAGGAGTGACGAGCAGGCGATTACGAGCATATGCGATATGACCGCTTTAAGGAATATGAGATTTAGAGTTGGACCATAGGAGTTTGATGTTGACCCCACATGTCATAGGAGTTATTAACATTTATTAAAAAATTGGGTATTCATCGGGCTACCCATGGGCGCAATTTTATGCCCATGCCCTACCCATATAGTTTGCAGGTATGAATACCCATTACCCGTTGGTACAAAATCTCTCAAAATCTTGCCCATGCTCGTTGTTTTTGGGCAAGGTACCCGCGGGTACCCATCCCCATGGGCAAAATTGCCATCCCTATTCAGTAGATTTGTCTCGGTGGCTTTGTCTTGTGGAGCAGAGAACATGGTTGTCCGTTTCAATACTCCGACTCCAATTCTGATCGATGAAGGTTTGAAAGATCGTGGATGTCGCCTAGAGGGGGGTGAATAGGCGCTTTAAAAATAATTACAGTTTAGGCTTGAACAAATGCGGAATAAACCTAGCGGTTAATTTGTCAAGCACAAAACCTACAACAACTAGGCTCACCTATGTGCACCAACAACTTATGCTAAGCAAGATAAACAACTAAGTGATAGCAATATATATGACAAGAAACAATATGGCTATCACAAAGTAAAATGCATAAGTAAAGGGCTCGGGTAAGAGATAACCGAGGAACCTGGAGACAACGATGTATCCCTAAGTTCACACCCTTGCGGATGCTAATCTCCGTTTGGAGTGGTGTGGAGGCACAATGCTCCCAAAGAAGCCACTAGGGCCACCATAATCTCCTCACGCCCTCGCACAATGCAAGATGTCGTGATTCCACTAAGGGACCCTTGAGGGCGGTCACTGATACGTCTCCAACGTATCTATAATTTTTGATTTCTCCATGCTATATTATCTACTGTTTTGGACTATATTGGGCTTTATTTTCCACTTTTATATTATTTTTGGGACTAACCTATTAACCGGAGGCCCAGCCCAGAATTGCTGTTTTTTGCCTATTTCAGTGTTTCGGATAAACAGAATATCAAACGAAGTCCAAACGGAATAAAATCTTCGGAAACGTGATTTTCTCACCGAACATGATCCAGGAGACTTGGACCCTACTGCAAGGGATCAAAGAGGTGGTCATG
>NC_057794.1:383744631-383769094 GCF_018294505.1 Triticum aestivum | reverse complement strand
CGACGTACTCCTTCCTCCTATATATACACACGTACCCCCAAACGATCAGAACAGGAGCCAAAACCCTAATTCCACTGCTGCAACTTTCTGTATCCACGAGATCCCATCTTGGGGCCTGTTCCGGAGCTCCGTCGGAAGTGGGCCGTCATCACGGAGGGCTTCTACATCATCCTAGCCCCTCCGATGAAGTTTGAGTAGTTTACCTCAGACCTTCGAGTCCATAGTTAGTAGCTAGATGGCTTTTTCTCTCTCTTTGAATCTCAATACAAAGTTCTCCCCCTCTCTTGTGGAGATCTATTCGATGTAATCTTCTTTTTGCGGTGTGTTTGTTGAGACCGATGAATTGTGGGTTTATGATCAAGTCTACCTATGAATAATATTTGAATCTTCTCTGAATTCTTTTATGCATGATTGGTTATCTTTGCAAGTCTCTTCGAATTATCCGTTTGGTTTGGCCAACTAGATTGGTAGTCCTTGCCATGGGAGAAGTGCTTAGCTTTGGGTTCGATCTTGCGGTGTCCTTACCCAGTGACAGAAGGGGCAGCAAGGCACGTATTGTATCGTTGCCATCGAGGATAACAAGATGGGGTTTATTTCATATTGCATGAATTTATCTCTCTACATCATGTCATCTTGCTTAAGGCGTTACTCTATTTTTAACTTAATACTCTAGATGCATGCTGGATAGCGGTTGATGAGTGGAGTAATAGTAGTAGATGCAGAATCGTTTCGATCTACTTGTCACGGACGTGATGCCTATATACATGATCATGCCTAGATATTCTCATAATTATGCACAATTCTATCAATTGCTCAATAGTAATTTGTTCACCCACCGTAGAATACTTATGCTCTTGAGAGAAGCCACTAGTGAAACCTATGGGCCCGGGGTCTATTCTCATCATATCAATCTCCATCACTTTTATATTATTTTGCTATTTACTTTGCTTTTACTTTTTACTTTGCATGTTTATATCAAAAATACCAAAAATATTCTATCTATCAGATCTCACTCTCGTAAGTGACCGTGAAGGGCTTGACAACCCCTAATCACGTTGGTTGCGAGTAGCTATCGCTTTGTGCAGGTACGAGGGACTTGAGCATGGGCTCCTACTGGATTGATACCTTGGTTCTCAAAAACTGAGGTAAATACTTACGCTACTCTGCTGCATCATCCCTTCCTCTTCGGGGAAAACCAACGCAAGCTCAAGACGTAGCAAGAAGGATTTCTGGCGCCGTTGCCCGGGAGTCTATGCAAAAAGTCAATATACCAAGTACCCATCACAATCCCTATCTCTCGCATTACATTATTTGCCATTTGCTTCTCGTTTTCCTCTCCCCCTAATTCACCCTTGCCGTTTTATCCGCCCTCTCTCTCTCTCTATCCTCCCTCTCTGTTTGCCTCTTTTTTTGCTTGTCGTCATGGCTAGTCCCCTTTCTGCTCCTATGTCCCGTGAGTTTGAAGTCCTTCACTTCAAACAAAAGCAAGGAGAAAATTTAAAGGATGCTTGGTTTAGAATGAAGGAATCTTATCGTAAGTGCACCCTAGAAGTAAATTTCAGAATTTTGCTTCGCAACTTTTATGTTGGGCTTAATTTGTCTCATAGACAACTTTTAGATTGTGTTGCCAAGGGAAATTTTATTGAAATTGATCCCAGAATCGCGCATGAAATTATAGAAGGTATAGTAGAAACCTTACCTCAACAAAAGGGGATCCATCATACCCAAGAGAAAACGCAAGTTTTTGAAAAAATTTGCGAGGTAACTAAGATTTTACAGAAATCTCTTGAACCTCTTAAGAGCGTTAGCTTAAATCTTCACCGCATGAATATGTTGATTACTCTTTGCAATAAGCGGTTGGATTCTTTAGATCTCAAGATCTCTGAATATGAAGGGAAACGTAAAGAACCTCCCGGATTCAAGCATAACATCGCTAAAAGAATTAAGAATCAAGATGGCAATACCTAGATCTATCCTTGCTCGTTATGCCTAGCTAGGGGCGTTAAACGATAGCGCTTGTTGGGAGGCAACCAAATTTTATTTTTATTCCTTGCTTTTTGCTCCTGTTTAGTAATAAATAAATTATTTAGCCTCTGTTTTGGTTGTGTTTTTTGTGTTTAATTAGTGTTTGTGCCAAGTAGAACCGTTGGGAAGACTTGGGGAAAGTCTTGTTAAACTTGCTGTAAAAAACAGAAACTTTAGCGCTCACGAGAACTACTGTCATTTTTATTTTAATATTGATATTTAGTTAATTATTTTTTCAGATGATTAATAGATAAATTCCTCATGTCCAGCAATTTATTTTATAATTTTTGGGGTTCCAGATTTTGCGCTAGCTACAGATTACTACAGACTGTTCTGCTTTTGACAGATTCTGTTTTTCGTGTGTTGTTTGCTTATTTTGATGAATCTATAGCTAGTAAAATAGTTTATAATCCATAGAGAAGTTGGAATACAGTAGGTTTAACACCAATATAAATAAATAATGAGTTCATTGCAGTACCTTGAAGTGGTCTTTTGTTTTCTTTCGCTAACGGAGCTCACGAGTTTTCTATCTTGAGTTTTGTGTTGTGAAGTTTTCAAGTTTTGGGTGAATTCTTTTGATGGATCATGGAACAAGGAGTGGCAAGAGCCTAAGCTTGGGGATGCACATGGCACCCCCAAGATAATCCAAGGACACCAAAAATTCAAAGCTTGGGGATGCCCCAGAAGGCATCCCCTCTTTTCGTCCACTTCCATCGGTAATTTACTTGGAGCTATATTTTTATTCACCAACATGATATGTGTTTTGCTTGGAGCGTCTTTTATTATTTGTGTCTTTTTTGTTAGTATGCCACAATCATCCTTTCTGTACTCACCTTTTGAGAGAGCCATACATGAATTAAAATTTGATAGAATACTCTATGTGCTTTACTTATATCCTTTGAGCTAGATAATTTTGCTCTATGTGCTTCACTTATATCTTTTGAGCTATATAATTTTGCTCTATGTGCTTCACTTATATCCTTTGAGCTAGATAATTTTGCTCTATGTGCTTCACTTATATCTTTTGAGCTAGATAATTTTGCTCTATGTGCTTCACTTATATCCTTTGAGCTAGATAATTTTTCTCTATGTGATTCACTTGTATCTTTTGAGCGTTATAATTTTGCTCTATGTGCTTCACTTAGATCTTTTAGAGCACGGTGGTGGATTCGTTTTAAAGAAACTATTGATCTCTCATGCTTCACTTAAATTAATTAGAGAGTCTCTTAATAGCATGGTAATTTGCCTAATAATAATATGCTTGGTATTCAAGATTTGTGAAACTTTCTTTTGAGTGTGTTGAATACTAAGAAAAGATTGAAGCATGATAATTGTTTTGAGATATGGAGGTGATAATATTAAAGTAATGCTAGTTGAGTAGTTGTGAATTTAAAGAATACTTGTGTTGAAGTTTTTGATTCCCGTAGCATGCACGTATGGTGAACCGTTATGTGATGAAGTCGGAGCATGATTTATTTATTGATTGTCTTCCTTATGAGTGGCGGTCGGGGAGGAGCGATGGTCTTTTCCTACCAATCTATCCCCCTAGGAGCATGCGTGTAATACTTTGCTTTGATAACTTCTAAATTTTTGCAATAAGTATATGAGTTCTTTATGACTAATGTTGAGTCCATGGATTATACGCACTCTCACCCTTCCACCCCTGCTAGCCTCTCTAATACCGCGCAACTTTCGCCGATATCATACACCTACCATATCCTTCCTCAAAACAGCCACCATACCTACCTATTATGGCATTTCCATAGCCATTCCGAGATATATTGCCATGCAACTTTCCACCATCTAGTTCATCATGACATATCCATCATTGTCATATTGCTTAGCATGATCATGTAGTTGACATAGTATTTGTGGCAAAGCCACCATTCATAATTCTTTCATACTTATCACTCTTGATTCATTGCATATCCCGGTATACCGCCGGAGGCATTCATATAGAGTCATACTTTGTTTTAGTATCGAGTTGTAATCATTGAGTTGTAAATAAATAGCAGTGTGATGATCATCATTCAATAGAGCATTGTCCCAAAAAAAGGCCAAAGAAAAAAAAGAAGGCCCAAAAAAAGGGGCAATGCTACTATCCTTTTTTCACACTTGTGCTTCAAAGTAGCACCATGATATAGCAAGTCTCATATATTGTGCTTCAAAGTAGCACCATGTTCTTCATATAGAGAGTCTCATATGTTGTCACTTTCATATACTAGTGGGAATTTTACGTTATAGAACTTGGCTTGTATATTCCAATGATGGGCTTCCTCAAATTGCCCTAGGTCTTCATGAGCAAGCAAGTTGGATGCACACCCACTAGTCTCTTTTGTTGAGCTTTCATACATTTATAGCTCTAGTGCATCCGTTGCATGGTAATCCCTACTCACTCACATTGATATCTATTGATGGGCATCTCCATAGCCCGTTGATACGCCTAGTTGATGTGATACTATCTTCTCCTTTTTGTCTTCTCCACAACCACCATTCTATTCCACCTATAGTGCTATATCCATGGCTCACGCTCATGTATTGCGTGAAGATTGAATTTTTTTGAAAAAGTTAGAGTATGAAACAATTGCTTGGCTTGTCATCGGGGTTGTGCATGATTTAAATACTTTGTGTGGGGAAGATGGAGCATAGCCAGACTATATGATTTTGTAGGGATAACTTTCTTTGGCCATGTTATTTTGAGAAGACATAATTGCTTTGTTAGTATGCTTGAAGTATTATTATTTTCTATGTCAATATAAACTTTTGTCTTGAATCTTTCTAATTTGAATATTCATAGCACAATTAAGAAGATTTGCATTGAAATTATGCCAAGTAGCACTCCGCATCAAAAATTCTCTTTTTATCATTTACCTACTCGAGGACGAGCAGGAATTAAGCTTGGGGATGCCTGATACGCCTCCAACGTATCTATAATTTTTGATTGCTCCATGCTATATTATCTACTGTTTTGGACTATATTGGGCTTTATTTTCCACTTTTATATTATTTTTGGGACTAACCTACTAACCGGAGGCCCAGCCCAGAATTGTTGTTTTTTGCCTATTTCAGTGCTTCGGATAAACAGAATATCAAACGGAGTCCAAACGAAATAAAATCTTCGGAAACGTGATTTTCTCACCGAACGTGATCCAGGAGAGTTGGACCCTACTACAAGGGATCAAAGAGGTGGTCACGGGGGTGGGGGGCGCCCCCCCCAGGGCGCGCCCCCTGCCTCGTGGGCCCCTCGGTGCTCCACCGACGTACTCCTTCCTCCTATATATACACATGTACCTCAAACGATCAGAATAGGAGCCAAAACCCTAATTCCACCGCCGCAACTTTCTGTATCCACGAGATCCCATCTTGGGGCCTGTTCCGGAGCTCCGCCGGAAGAGGGCCGTCATCACGGAGGGCTTCTACATCATCCTAGCCCCTCCGATGAAGTGTGAGTAGTTTACCTCAGACCTTCGAGTCCATAGTTAGTAGCTAGATGGCTTTTTCTCTCTCTTTGAATCTCAATACAAAGTTCTCCCCCTCTCTTGTGGAGATCTATTCGATGTAATCTTCTTTTTGCGGTGTGTTTGTTGAGACCGATGAATTGTGGGTTTATGATCAAGTCTATCTATGAATAATATTTGAATCTTCTCTGAATTCTTTTATGCATGATTGGTTATCTTTGCAAGTCTCTTCGAATTATCCGTTTGGTTTGGCCAACTAGATTGGTAGTTCTTGCCATGGGAGAAGTGCTTAGCTTTGGGTTCGATCTTGCGGTGTCCTTACCCAGTGACAGAATGGGCAGCAAGGCACGTATTGTATCGTTGCCATCGAGGATAACAAGATGGGGTTTATTTCATATTGCATGAATTTATCTCTCTACATCATGTCATCTTGCTTAAGGCGTTACTCTGTTTTTAACTTAATACTCTAGATGCATGCTGGATAGCGGTCGATGAGTGGAGTAATAGTAGTAGATGCAGAATCGTTTCGATCTACTTGTCACGGACGTGATGCCTATATACATGATCATGCCTAGATATTCTCATAATTATGCACAATTCTAGCAATTGCTCAATAGTAATTTGTTCACCCACCGTAGAATACTTATGCTCTTGAGAGAAGCCACTAGTGAAACCTATGGCCCCCAGGTCTATTCTCATCATATCAATCTCCATCACTTTTATATTATTTTGCTATTTACTTTGCTTTCACTTTTTACTTTGCATCTTTATATCAAAAATACCAAAAATATTCTATCTATCAGATCTCACTCTCGTAAGTGATCGTGAAGGACTTGACAACCCCTAATCGCGTTGGTTGCGAGTAGCTATCGCTTTGTGCAGGTACGAGGGACTTGAGCGTGGGCTCCTACTGGATTGACACCTTGGTTCTCAAAAACTAAGGGAAATACTTACGCTACTCTGCTGCGTCAGTCACCGAACCCGCACAAATGGCAACCCTTGGGGGCGGTCACCGAACCCGTACACTTTGGCAACCCTTGGGGGCGGTCACCGGAACCCATAAAATTGCTCGGGGCGATCTCCACAACCTAATTGGAGACCCCGATGCTTGCCCAGAGCTTTACACCATAATGATTGAGCTCCAAACACCAACAACCTTCTAGGGCGCCCAAGCACCCAAGAGGAACAAGCTCAAGGGTACCAAGCACCCAAGAGTAATAAGCTTCTCAACTTGTAACTTCCACGTATCACCGTGGAGAACTCAAATCGATGCACCAAATGCAATGGCAAGGGCTCACGGAGTGCCCAAGTCCTTATCTCCCAAATCCCACCAAAGCAACTAATGCTAGGGAGGAAAGTGAGAGGAAGAACAAGAAGGAGAACACCAAGAACTCCAAGATCTAGATCCAAGGGGTTCCCCTCACATAGAGGAGAAAGTGATTGGTGGAAGTGTGGATCTAGATCCCCTCTCTCTTTTCCCTCAAAAACTAGCAAGAATCCATGGAGGGAGTGAGAGTTAGCAAGCTCAAAGAAGGTCAACAATGGGGGCAAAAACGAGCTCAAGAGATAGGGAACTATTGGGGAAGAAGACCCCCTTAAATAGGTCCCCACGAATCTGCCCGTTATGTACACAATAACATAGGAGCGGTACAACCTCTATGAGCACCGGTACAACCGGTAATAGGCAATAAGCGGTACAACCGGCCCACAACCGCCCAACAACCACACCACAACAGAGACTAGTCCGGTGGCAGAGCGGTACATGGCCGGTACAACCTCCGGACCAATTCTGGAGCGGTACAACTGCTCCAAACACCGTTTGTACCGGTCAACCGGTACAACCTCTCCATGGGGCGGTACAACCTCTCTGTGTAAAACATGTAATATCAAAACAACCACAACTTTCGCATACGAGCTCCGAATTCGACGAAATCAAGTTTGTTGGAAAGCTAGCGACAAGGGCTAACACAAAATTGATAGAAAAAACAATAAGAAGCAAATAATAATAGGCCCATAAGAAAATGGTGAGAACCCTTCCTTGAATAAGACCGGTAAAAACTCCAACATCGAAAACACAATAGAAGAAGCATGTGAACTTTGTTTTCGATGAACTCGAGCTCGTCATCAAGATGACCATAAGCTCTAAGACTCACAAAGAGAATCAAACAAGAACCAAGAAAGATGATGCAAGGGTGCAATGGTTTGAGCTCTCTACGAATGATATGACCAAGCTACTCATCGAGAGCCCCCCTTGATAGTACGGCAATCGATCCTATAACCCGGTCTCCCAACTACCACCATGAGACCGGTAAAAGAGAAAGCCTATCAAGGGTAAACCTTTGCCTTGCACATGGTCCACTTGAGCTAGATGATGACGATCTTGACTCCCTCAAATTGGACCACCTTTCTTGATTGCATTGGCTCGATGAAGACTAGATGATTGCTCCCCCATACTCCACTATGGGTGAGCCACTCTTCGGCACATCTTCACAAGTCCATTGATATCAAAATGGACGCAAGCTTAAAGCACTTGATCTCTTCGTGATGCTCCACTTGAACTTGCATGCTACAAACTTGATGACGATCACCACTTGATGTCATCCTCCATGGATTGTATGAGATCTTCCACTTGACGCAAGACCATGGAAACATACCTAACCCCACAAAGAACTCTCGCGTAGACCATGGGTTAGTACACAAAGCGTAATGGACAATGCTTACCATACCATGGGATCACTTGATCCCTCTCGGTACTTCTTCTATGCTTTGTGAGTTGATCAACTTGGTTCACTCTTGACTTAGTCTCGATCAACCTTGAATCTTTCCAACTCTCTTCGTTTGGATGATGTCTTGAAGGTAAACATGAATGATCACACAATCTTCTTCTTCAAGACATGCTTGATATAAGCTCAACTCACACATGACCAATCTTTGGATAATTCCTTGAAAAGCACTTTGGCCATCTCATAAACTCCTTGAAACCAACACATGGACTTTAAGACAATCCTATGGACAAATCCTTCAAATATAACTCAAGGCAACCGTTAGTCCATAGAGATTGTCATCAATTACCAAAACCACACATGGGGGCACCGCATGTCCTTTCAATCTCCCCCATTTTGTTAATTGATGACAATCACTTTTAAGAGAGTTTATATAAGGAATTATGCATCACCATGCAATGCAACAACCAATAATGCATGTGTATTAGATGCAAATGCTTAGGAACAAAACCAAAGCAAGAAGAAATAACTCTCTACACTTATCCACAAAACTCTCTGAAACTTCTCCCCCATTGGCATCGATTGCCAAAATGGACGAAATGCTTAGAAGGCCAATATAAAAAGTATTCCTCCATAAATTGTGTATTTCTAAACAACAGAGTGGAATGCAATACACATATCCAACGGTGAATACTTGGAGGAAGACAGACTATATTGAGGCCCAATGATTGCAAAAGTAAGATATGCCACAAAGACGTAGCAAAGAGAGAAACAAGCAATCATGTAATCAAAAGATACCAATTGAAGCAAGCAATCAAAGGATATCAATTGAACCAACTAGACCAAATATCCTATGAGCCACAAGAAAAATGATATTACGATATGAGCAAAGGAGTGTTCTAAAGAAACTAGAGAAGCTCCCCATGATTTGTGCACACATAAGAATTTTTGTATTTGGATACACAATACACAAAATAGGATCGTAGCTCCCCCAAAATCAATAGAAACTCACAACAAGTGCAAGTGAGCATATAGGGAACAAAGCCTAGCACTTGCAACAAACAAATGGTTGAGCAACATGTAAAAGAGGCAACTTAAGAATAGGCTCATCCAAAATGATGTGTGCGAGTCATGACAAAGCACTTGAGAAGACTAATATAAGGATGAGCATCAAGCATCAACATAGTATTGGATAAATGAGATACACGGTGCATGACATTCCTCCCCACACACACCCAACTAGCAAATGGGTTCACGAGCTCACTAAAAATAAAACAACAAAGCTTGCGACAACCCATGGTGAAGATAGAATAAGAAAGCCTCATCAAGACGAGGGATACCAATTAAGATGGAAAAAAGCCTCATAAGGACAAGCATGAAAAAAATAATCTTCACCACACAAGAGTGCATCAAGATGCAATGAGAAAAGACATGCACTCAAGGCAAAAGCTTTCACGGAGCCACCAAAGAAAAAAACATAAGAAAGACAAGGTGGACGTGAAAGAAAGGATATCATCTAGAGATGTAATTTCTCTCAAGTGTATATAGTTCTAGGTAGACGAAATCATGATGATATATATCTACAAAGAAGGATGTACACCCGAAATAGTTACAACACGAAGGAACAAGATATCCAAAAGGAAGTCATACATATACCAATAAGATATTTGCTTGGAAGCATAGCACATGGCTAGATATGGTCTTATTGTATATAAATGAATTCCTACCACACAACCATTAAAGACATCACAACTAGCAACATGATATCATCGTTGAGATGCTTTGAGAAAGGAAACAAGTATCACAAGATGGAATGAATATCATGCCAAGATGCAACCTACACAAGGTTGAAGCAAGAAATGTGTGCATGAAGAACATGATGATACTTGTTACCGGGATATCAATGGAAGGATGTAGAGATACCAATCAAAGGTAGATAGTAGTTCGTTGATCGTCCTAGCTTGACTCCAATAAGCACATGGTGACACCACCTTCCTTGTGAGTGAGCCGAGCATCCAATGCATCTCCAATTGTTCCTAGAACAACAACACAAACAAAATGGTACCCAAACTCATTGGGACCATAGAGTTAGAAACACCAATACATATGACAAACTCCACATAAATGTGTGCACATTGAAATGAAATAGAATTTCATGCACATCTCATCCAATTTGAGACTTGGTGGAGTTTCCCCTATATATTGTGTCAAGGAAAGAAAGAAAGCATGCCAAAGAGACTACATGAAGTTAATATGCATGCTCAAGACTTTCAAGGACCGAAACCAAAAGAAAAAGAAATACCAAGTGAAAATAGAATACCAAATGGAGAAATCATCACTTGGAAGATATCATTAAAAGATACATCAAGGAATGAGATATCCATTTAGACACACTAAATAAAAGATATCAAACTCCCAAAAGAGAGGATGGTTCCAAACAAACCAAGCTCTCTACAAAGTTTCATGATGGCACAAAGTACCAAAAAGAAAACGGCTTGCCTTCCACCAACACACACTTGACAAGGATCGCAAGATGAGTGTTTTATAGAAAATAGGATAGCTCCCCCAAGACTAGTGCATTATAGAGAATTTGCATTTGAATACAAAATGCACAAGTGGGATCACCACTTTCACTATATCTAGAAAACACTAGACAAGATCAAGAAATTAACAAGATCCACAAGTGGTATGGAAGACAAAGGGAGTTGATACATTCCTTGGCAAGAGAAAAGGCAAATAAAAGCAAAAGCCAATGTAAAGATGATCAATAAGTTCTACCACACATAAGTGAGTACCAATTGTCAAAAGACAAGAAGTATTTGGAAATAATTCCCGGTGGTAGATAACAAGGATTTCCAACATCATCTTCAGAACAAACACAAGCAAATTGCAACTTATAGAGCTAACATGCCACCTAGGAACAAGATAATTTACAATATCAATTCTAGGTGACAATATCTCAAATGTACGCATTTTCTAGGCTTGTAATATGCACATAGCATATTACTCCCCCATAATATGATACCAATAAAAACTTAACAAGAGGCAATAAGAGGATCCAACAAGATATAATTAATGGACTATTTAGAATTTGAATTTCTCATGAGAAGACATACCACATAGTGACTAGATAAGCTTGCAATATCAATACTAGGTGGTATTCCTCATGTACACACATTTGTGGGACCATGAGGTGCACAAAGCACATCACTCCCCCAAAATGGGATGTTCCATTAATCTCTCACATGAGCCAATTAAGATATAAACAAGATGCAAAAGGCTCAACGCATGACACACACGTACATGATGTGCAAACCAATACTCACATACTTGATTGCTCAAGATAATCAAGTTGGAAGCACAACATATACAAACACATGCAAGGAACGAAACCAAACATGCAAAGGGGCAAGTAACTATCAATGTAAACACTTTAAGCAGAGTTACCGCAAGGAGGAACATTGGATATAAGATAGAAACTTGATAATCCGAATGACTTGGCTTGAGACAATATGAATGATGAAAATCCCCTTAATTCTTCATAATGTGGCCAAGTCTCCAATACCCTCCGTAGACACCTATCGATCAAGTTTGAGCTAGTTGGTCCCCAACCAAGTTGGGTCCTAAGAGGTTAGTCACAATAGGCTTGGCTACCCAAATGGTTCTTTGCTTGACACCACTTTGAGTACCAACAAACTTGGCAAACACATTGCCAACCTTATCCTTCCCAAGAGAATAGATATCATCAATAATAATTGGGTTGGATGAGTTACTACTCGTGCATGAAGAAGCAAGGTGACCTTTCTCACGACATAAGTAGCAACGTCTACTCTTCACTTTCTTCTCGCTTGAGTTCTCAACTTGAGAAGCATTAGCTTGAGTATTCTTGGGAAGAGGCCTTTATTCAACTTGTGGTTGAGCATGAGATTGAACTTGTGGCCGCTTCCCTTGTTGCTTGTCACTAATGGCCTTCTTCTTCAATAGGCAAGATCTAACATGATGCCCTTCAATTTTGCACTTGAAGCAAACAATCTTGGCCGAATTCTTGACTTGTTATTGGCCCTTCTTCTTGTTCATCTTGGACTTCTTCTTCTTATTGGAGTTGAACCCAATTCCACCTTTATCATTGGGGGATTTTTGCACACTCAAGATATTGTTGAGTGTGGATTTCCCTTCATGACTCTTTTCCAAGTCTTTCTTCAAAGAAGTGACTTGGGCCTTGAGCTCTTTGATTTCCTCTACATGGTTAGTCTCAACACAAGTACTAGAGGAAGTATAAGCTTCATCGTTAGAGCAACAAGGCAAGGAAAGCAATTCATCACAAGATGTACCAATATTGTGAGTAGATGAATTACAAGGACTAGCACATGGCAATATAGCATTTTGACTAGAAGTAGTGCTAGTATCCACATGAGGCTCACTAGATGTTACCTTAGCAAGCATGGCCTCATGAGCTATCTTTAGCACATTATGGGATACTAGAAGATCATCATGAGAGCTTGAGAGATTTTCATGGCTTTCTTCCAATTTCCCATAATTGCTAGATAGCAACTGAAGTTGAGCCCGTAGCTCAACGTTCTCCTTCAAAATGGATGCTTCACAAGTAATAGAGTTAGTAGCACAAGCATAATCATTAACAACAATAGGAGAGGACAACTTGGCAAGCTCTTTTAAATAAGAAGCTTCAAGTTGATCATGAGACTCGGTGAGTTTGATGAGCTCACCCTTGATGACCCTTGAGCCATTTTCGAGGTGCTCAAAATCCTCAAGGAGTCTAGCATGAGCAACTTCAAGCTTAGCATTTTTAGTTTCAAAAACATTGGCCACCTCAAGAGCTCTATCATGAGATTCCTTCACTCTAGATAATTCTAGAGCAAAAGTCTCCTCAAGAGATTCCTTGGTGGTTTGTTCAAGTTCAAGAGCTTGAGAGAGGTCCGCAATCTCATTAGCGTAATCATGCTCATGACCTTCCATTTTATCAATGGTGACCTCATGATCCTCAAGAAGAGATTCCAACTCATCAATATATTTCTTGCCCTCAATAGCAATAGACATGATTTCCATGAAGTTGGAACGAGCAATTTTATTCTTAAGAAGAGCTTTAAAAATCATTTCCCCCTTAATTTTTAAGGAGGCAACATCATCATTATCTTCATCATAATCAACATCATCATCACTCTTGCCATCATCAATATCATCACAAGATATATTGGGATTCAAAGTGGGAGATACCTTTGAAGCCTTGGCCATAAGGTAAAATGCAATAGATGATGATGTAGGATCCCTTGAAGCACCATTCAAGACCACATCTTGTTCCATGGAGTTTTAGGTATCCTCTACATTGTTAGCATAACAATTCAAGGAAATATATGCATTTTTATCATGGCAACAAGACATAGTAAACATATCATCATGAGATTTAGTCAAGCAATTTCTACATGATATGCAAGGACTATCAACACAAGCATGTGGAACATTTGGAGTGCTCGGAGTGCTAAAGTCCAAAGATTAAGCATTGCAATAAGAAAGTGATGAATGATTATCAACAATAAGCCCACTATCATCATTGCAATGTACACCACTACTCACCATGTCATTACCTTGTGGCAACCCACATGTAGGTGAAGTAGAAGAAGTTGAGAAGGCAACACGGCCGGAGGTGAAGGGAGAACAATCATCCCCACAAATCTTCGACACACCATATTTATCTTGAAGCTTTGTCCACAACTCATGGGCATCCCAGAACAGCATGAGTTGAAATATAACTACATTGCTCAAAGCATTGAAAAGCACATTAGAAGCTTGAGCATTGAGATAAGAGTTTTTCTCATCCTCTAAAGATAATCTTTGGGGATCCTTTGGAGGAGAAAAACCCATATCTACAATTCGCTCTAAATTTGGGTCCATGACCCTAAAGAGATTAAGCATGCGAATTACCCAAACATCAAAATTTGTGCCATCGAAACTAAGAGTGTTAGAGAATCCTAATCCCCTAGTCGACATCTTTACTCTCTAGGCAGTAAAGCCTAATAAAGAGAGACAAGGCTCTGATACCAATTGAAAGATCGTGGATGTCGCCTAGGGGGAGGGTGAATAGGCGCTTTAAAAATAATTACGGTTTAGGATTGAACAAATGCGGAATAAACCTAGCGGTTAATTTGTCAAGCACAAAACCTACAACAACTAGGCTCACCTATGTGCACCAACAACTTATGCTAAGCAAGATAAACAACTAAGTGATAGCAAGATATATGACAAGAAACAATATGGCTATCACAAAGTAAAATGCATAAGTAAAGGGCTCAGGTAAGAGATAACCGAGGCACGTGGAGACGACGATGTATCCCGAAGTTCACACCCTTGCGGATGCTAATCTCCGTTTGGAGCGGTGTGGAGGCACAATGCTCCCCAAGAAGCCACTAGGGCCACCATAATCTCCTCACGCCCTCGCACAATGCAAGATGTCGTGATTCCACTAAGGGACCCTTGAGGGCGGTCACCGAACCCATACAAATGGCAACCCTTGGGGGCGGTCACCGAACCCGTACACTTTGGCAACCCTTGGGGGCGGTCACTGGAACCCGTCAAATTGCTTGGGGCGATCTCCACAACCTAATTGGAGACCCCGACGCTTGCCCAGAGCTTTACACCATAATGATTGAGCTCCGAACACCAACAACTGTTTAGGGCGCCCAAGCACCCAAGAGAAACAAGCTCAAGGGTACCAAGCACCCAAGAGTAATAAGCTTCTCAACTTGTAACTTCCACGTATCACCGTGGAGAACTCAAACCGATGCACCAAATGCAATGGCAAGGGCACACGGAGTGCCCAAGTCCTTATCTCCCAAATCCCACCAAAACAACTAATGCTAGGGAGGAAAATGACAGGAAGAACAAGAAGGAGAACACCAAGAACTCCAAGATCTAGATCCAAGGGGTTCCCCTCACATAGAGGAGAAAGTGATTGGTGGAAGTGTGGATCTAGATCTCCTTTCTCTTTTCCCTCAAAAACTAGCAAGAATCCACGGAGGGAGTGAGAGTTAGCATTGGGGAAGAAGACCCCCTTAAATAGGTCCCCACGAATCTGCCCGTTATGTACAGAATAACATAGGAGCGGTACAACCTCTATGAGCACCGGTACAACCGGTAACAGGCAATAAGCGGTACAACCGGCCCACAACCGCCCAACAACTGCACCACAACAGAGACCAGTCCAATGGTAGAGCGGTACATGGCCGGTACAACCTTCGGACCAATTCTGGAGTGGTACAACCGCTCGAAACACCGGTTGTACCGGTCAACCGGTACAACCTCTCCATGGGGCGGTACAACCTCTCTGTGTAAAACATGTAATATCAAAACAGCCACAACTTTCGCATACAAGCTCCGAATTCGACGAAATCAAGTTTGTTGGAAAGCTAGCGACAAGGGCTAACACAAACTTGATAGAAAAAACAATAAGAAGCAAATAATAATAGGCACATAAGAAAATGGTGAGAACCCTTCCTCGAATAAGACCGGTAAAAACTCCAACACCGAAAACGCAATAGAAGAAGCATGTGAACTCCGTTTTCGATGAACTCGAGCTCGTCATCAAGATGACCATAAGCTCTAAGACTCACGAAGAGAATAAAACAAGAACCAAGAAAGATGAT
Source organism: Triticum aestivum (assembly GCF_018294505.1). NCBI lineage: Eukaryota > Viridiplantae > Streptophyta > Magnoliopsida > Poales > Poaceae > Triticum > Triticum aestivum. The sequence continues at coordinate 383,753,233 of NC_057794.1, read as the reverse complement.
GCAAGGGTGCAATGGTTTGAGCTCTCTACGAATGATACGGCCAAGCTACTCATCGAGAGCCCCCCTTGATAGTACGACAATCGATCCTATAACCCGGTCTCCCAACTACCACCATGAGGCCGGTAAAATAGAAAGCCTATCAAGGGCAAACCTTTGCCTTGCACATGGTCCACTTGAGCTAGATGATGACAATCTTGACTCCCTCAAGTTGGACCACCTTTCTTGATTGCATTGGCTCGATGGAGACTAGATGATTGCTCCCCCATACTCCACTATGGGTGAGCCACTCTTCGACACATCTTCACAAGTCCATTGATATCACAATGGATGCAAGCTTCAAGCACTTGATCCCTTCGTGATGCTTCACTTGAACTTGCACACTACAAACTTGATGACGATCACCACTTGATGTCATCCTCCATGGATTGTATGAGATCTTCCACTTGACGCAAGACCATGGAAACATGCCTAACCCCACAAAGAACTCTCACGTAGACCATGGGTTAGTACACAAAGCGTAATGGACAATGCTTACCATACCATGGGATCACTTGATCCCTCTCGGTACTTCTTCTACGCTTTGTGAGTTGATCAACTTGATTCACTCTTGACTTTGTCTTGATCAACCTTGAATCTTTCCAACTCTCTTCATTTGGATGATGTCTTGAAGGTAAACATGAATGATCACACAATCTTCGTCTTCAAGACATGCTTGCAATAAGCTCAACTCACATATGACCAATCTTTGGATAATTCCTTGAAAAGCACTTTGGCCATCTCATAAACTCCTTGAAACCAACACATGGACTTGAAGACAATCCTATGGACAAATCCTTCAAATATAACTCAAGGCAACCGTTAGTCCATAGAGATTGTCATCAATTACCAAAACCACACATGGGGGCACCGCATGTCCTTTCAAGGTTGGCCAGTCTCAGCCTCGTCGGGGAGCTTGTGAGATTTGTGTTCTCCAAATCAGTCTGGTTGGACGTAGAGCGTTCTACAGACCTTTTCCGCATTTTATTCTCAAAGGCTGCGATTTATTAAGCAGGTCGTGGCCGGTCGGCCACCACCATCTTCTGATCCACATCGATGACTTGTTGATAGTTGCTTATACGAGCTCCTGAGTTTCAACAAATTTGCTCGGCTCAGACAAAGGCCTACAGGCGGCAACGAGCTATGCTCATGATGCCGTCGGTGGATGTAGGAGGAACAAGACGTCAACACTCCAAATGATTTGGAAGTTTTTTCAATTTATGTAAAAGTGTTTTTGTAAGGGTTTGTGCTACTTAATATATAGCCTTTGGCTTTCTCGAAAAAAGTGAATTAGGAAAAACTCAGGATTGTCATGTCACAACCACTTGAATTCATGATTGGATTTTTTTGCAAAAAAAGGCACTACATAAGAAGAAATGATTCCTCCCCCCTTAAGGTCTCGTTCATTATGAAGTTTTACAGAACTGAATTCAAAACAAATATTCATATGCGAGTTGTTTGATTTGTGCACGAGCGAAGGAGAACGAGACTCATTTCTTTTCGGATAAGCATGACAATTTCTTTTCGGATAACAAGTTTCATTTCTATTGGGTTTCTTTTTTTTTCTTTTTGGAGGTTAACTTTTTTTTGAGGATCAATGTCGCCGCTTTATTACTTAAGTGTAACTAGGAATCTCATCCAAAATAGTTGCCAGAATGCAATTTGGAGGTACAGAAAACCAAACCTTACAAAGATCATCACCTAAACCTACTTTAGCTAATTTGTCTGCGGCACTATTGGCATCTCTACTTACCCACGTTACCCTCACCTCCAAGAAATTGTGAAGCATGTCTTTGATCTCGTGCACACAGGGTCCCAACGCTGAGAGGTCTCTCGCTTGACTGTTGATCGCTGCCACCACGCCCACATTGTCTAGCTCTAGGTGTAACATGTGAACATTTATCTCCATGGCCACTTGTATGGCTCGTTTACACGCCAATACTTCCATCTTCTCCGGACAAGAGGCATGGCTGTAGGAGTGGCACGCCGCAGCTCTGAAGGCGCCGTACTGATCCCTTAGCACAATACCTGCACCTCCTTTGTCTCGGTTTTTTGAGTATGCACCGTCAGAGTTGGCCTTCACCCATCCCTATTCAGGTGGTTCCCACCTCATTTTCACATCCGGCTGCCGATGGGTGACAGATTTCTCGTGTACTATCTTCCACTCGTCCACGAGCGCAACTACGCGGTTCATGATCACATGTGGGTCCTCTATTCGTTTGCCATCTCGTGCTTCATTCCGGGCCAGCCACAGGGCATAGACTGCTTGAATCATGACAGCCCGCTCGTCTTCCTGTGCTTGTGCAAACCAATCTAGCAACCACCTTGATACTGCACTCTGGGAATCCAAATGACACGGCGGGATCGCCACCGCAATTCCCTTCTCCGAACGCAGTTTCTTCCAGAACAATATTGAATAAGGGCAACCCCAAAACCTGTGATAAATTGTTTCATCACGCCCGCAAGTAGTACAGAATACCCCGGCCTTGATGCTCCGTCGATGCAGCTCATGTCCAACAGCTAAACCATTTCTCAACAGCCTCCACATGTGTATTTTTGCCTTGCCCGGAGCTGGAGTATCCCACACTGCCATCCAACTCTTGTGTTGATTAACCGAGGAGGAAGACTCCTGCATATCTGTTCTAGCCCTTGACATTGCCATTCGCAGGTGGTAAGCTGATCGTACAGTGAAATATCCGTTCTTGGTATAATTCCATGCTAAACAATCCTCAACGCCCGGCCCTCCAATCGTGATCTGCTTAATATCCCGCGCATCATCTTTTGAGAACATCGCGTCCACCTTCTGCTCGTCTCAATCCAGCCCCTCCTGATCTAATAAGTGACTAACTTTTGTTATCCCAGGAACATACTCGGCACCCAGTGGCACCAAGCTTCCACTTCTCGGGATCCACTGGTCATGATGGATGTTCACCTTGGACCCATCACCAATTCTCCAAACTAAGCCAGTCCTCAACAAATCTCTTCCATGGAGTATGCTCCGAAAGGTATATGATCCTCCTGTCGCCCAAGTGGCACTCAGAATACCCCCTTCGCTGAAATATATGGCTTTAAGAACTCTAGCACAAAGTGAGGAAGGGACTTGTAGAACTCTCCATGCCTGTTTTGCCAATAAGGCTTGGTTAAAAGCCTCGGGATCTCTAAACCCCATACCTCCCTCTCTCTTGGCAGCACACATTTTGTCCCAAGCAATCTAGTGCACTTTATGTTCATCATTTACCGCCCCCACCATAATTTTGAAGAGATCGATGTCAGATTCCGGCACATCTTCTTTGTGAGTTGAAAGCAGCTCATAGTAAACGCTGGAGTGGCCTGAAGCCCAGATTTTACAAGAACTTCTCTTGCTTTTTTCGAGAGGCCTTGCCCTTTCCATCCCGTTACTTTTTTCTTGGAGCTCTCAGTCACATATTTGAAAGCCCCATCCTTCTTCCTCCCTACCACAGTAGGTAGTCCCAAATACTGTTCACTTAAAGCTTCCGATTCAATCCCTATGGTTTCCTTGAGAGACTCCTTTTGCTCCTGCGAGCAGCCCTTACCATAAAAGATTGCTGATTTTTGAAGATTGACTCTCTGCCCTGATGCCTCCTCATATCTGACCTGAAAATTTTTCGTAGAGCCCTACAGAAAGACTATGCTATCATCACAAAGAGGAGGTGGGTCACCTGGGGTCCAGTGCTCCCAAATGACACACCTTTAATGGTACCATCAACTTGCGCTTTCTTCAACAGAGATGAGAATCCCTCCACGCAGAATAGGAACAGGTATGGAGACAAAGGATCACCTTGTCGAAGCCCACAAGAGGGGTAAAACAACCGAGACAGACCACTGTTTAGCCTCACCATAAAATTAGCTGACGTCACACATCTCATAACCATAGATATCCATGCAGGTGCAAAGCCAAATAGCTCCATCATCTTCTCCAAGAAAATCCATTCGACCCTATCATACGCTTTCATCATGTCCAGTTTCACAGCGCACAAAGGTTTTTTCCTCTTCCTCTTCCGGATTGCATGCACACACTCATACGCCACAAAGACGTTGTCTGTGATCAACCTCCCAGGAACAAACGCGCTTTGCTCTTCGGAGATTAGGATCGGCAGAATGATTTTCAATCTATTTGCCAATACTTTAGCTGCTATCTTGTAGAGCACATTGCATAGGCTGATGGGCCGGAATTGCAAAAGTAACTCCGGTGAGCTAACTTTCGGTATCATTACAATCACCGTAGCATTAAACGCATCCGGGGCCGCCACACCCGCCAGAAACTCACGAACCACCCTGCACACGTCCTCCTTTACCAGTGACCAGTGTCGCTAGTAAAACATAGCTGGTAGCCCATCTGGTCCAGGCGCCTTCGTTGGCCCCATCTGGAACAAGGCAGTCTCAATTTCCACATCTGTTATTGGTGCCACCAGCTTCAAATTCATGTCCTCTGTAACCGCAGCAGCGATGTTTTCTAGCAGTCCTTGAGCACTTGTAGATCCTTCAGACGTAAACAGGTTCTCATAGAACGTAGCTGCCATTTCCCTCATATCCTCGTCCACCATGCACTTTGAACCATTTGCTCTAATAAGTGCTCTCACTGTATTCTTCCGTTTTCTGTGTGTGGCTCGCCCTTGAAAGTACTTTGTGTTCATGTCACCTGCGGCAAGCGAGTCCACTCTCGATCGTTGTCGATGCACCACCTCTTCTCGTGCATAGACCTCTCTCAGCTGCTCTTCAATATCTTTGATTTCCGTCGAGTATCCAGTACCCAACGCCCTGTACTTGGCATCCTGCAGTTGCGCCTTTAACTGCTATTTCTGCATGCGAATCGATCCAAAGACCACTCGTCCCCACTCCTGCATACTCGCCGATAGCTTCCCAAACCTGTTGCATGCTGCAGTTAAACCTTGCTCACCCGACGCCATGCCAGCCCACTTCTCCTCCACCATCACGTCATAATTCTCATGCCTTGTCCATGCCTCCTCGTATTTAAACTGTCGTACACCTTTCTGTCCATGTACTGGAGCCGTCTCCATAATATGAACCACCAAAGCCACATGATCCGATTCCTCCGTGATAATATGCTCTACATTGGTGTCTGGAAACATGGACAGAAAACCTTCATTGCAAGTGCCCCTATCAAGCCGAACCTGAATGTTCTCTCCTCCCTGTCTTTTGTTATCCGACGTGAAAGGATATCCGAAGAAGCCCAAATCCGCAAGGCCGCAGTCGGCCAGATAGTCGCGGAAGTCTTCCATTTGCACAAAACTTCTTTGGTTACCCCCCATTTGTTCAGTCTGAAACAAAGCTTCGTTGAAATCCCCAACACAGAGCCATGGCAACTCATCTTGTCTTCTCAGATACCGGATTGCATTCTATGATTTTTTTCTATGGTCGGTGTCTGGTTCCCCATATAATCCAGTGATTCGATAGGTCTTACCCTCCCACACTACCTCTGCATCCAGAAAATATTGACACCAAGGTCTCATCTTACCTGAATGTAATCTCTCCACCATAATGCTAAGCCGCCACTCTTCCCTCTACAATCCACTGCCACTCCACTTTTGAACCCCAAACTCCACTTTAACCTTTCCATTGCTCTCGCCATCTTTTTTGTTTCACTCAAGAATACCACCGCTGGGTTGTGGTAGGGGCGGATCCATGTGGGGGCATGGATGTACAGATGTACACCCAATTATTTTCGCAAGATTTTTCTATATATGATGTATGCTACGTACATGTATTGAATGTGGTGTAGTTTGTACAATAAACACATGTTAATTTGTATAAAACTGGCCTCAAAGCCTCAGTACAGCAACCATAAGTTTTGACAGTCTACCCCACACGACCCAAGTGGCTGCAAGTAAAGGATCCCTATTTGAAATATGGTTTTTGTTACATTTTCTGCTCAAGAATTTTTCTGCAAGTAAGGATAATGACACCATGCCTTGTTTTTGGCCATGCCATATTTGTATGATTGTGTAGTAAATAATCTTTGTTTTTGTTATTTCTATACAATACTATCATTATGATGGTAAAAAAGTTCTTAGGCCTCCTTTGGTTTAGAGGAATTTCATAGGAATTCTAGAGGATAGGATTCTTATAGGATTTTTTCCTTTAGAGCCCTTTGGTTCATAGGAATGGATTTCTATTCCTACATAGGATTGGTTCCTATCCTCCACATTTCATAGGAAAATAAAAAAGAGCCTAGACTCAATGGAAAAATTCCTTTGGTGTCAACCAAATGACATCTTGTTTCCTATTCCTACTCATAGAATTTGAGATACATGTCATCTCATTTCCTACAAGATTCCTATTCCTATGATAATCCTATCCTATGAACCAAAAGAGGCCTTAGTAGCTGCGTGAACATTTTAGATATTGTACATGGAAAAAAAATTGAACACCCAAGTCTAAAATCCTGGATCCGCCACTGGGTTGTGGGACCTATTCAGGTCGCGAAATTCGCCCACTATCGAGTCCAACCCCAGTCCTCGACAGTTCCAGGCCAGGATATTCATTGCTCCCGGCGGCCCTGAGCATCAGGGTCCGCCGATCTCTCGTGGTTTTCGGTAATGCGATCAAACACAGTCGATGTTTTACGTCGAGTATCGCGAATGAAAGCATCATTCCCACCCTGCCTGCCAGAGTCACCCTTAGCCATCCACATCTGTTTTGGCCTTCGTTTCCTGGACTCCTGAACCTCTACCTCTCTCTGTCCATTGCGTTGTTCATAGTCCGTATTTTGCCTTGGCTTCCTGACATAATATCCCCTGCGTCTCTCTTGAAAGCCATGCATATCGGGGTTCCCAACCGGGCATATACGCCCGGGTCGAGCAGGTGCATGTCGCCCACTGTAGGAGCTGCCCATAGCATCTTTACCTTTTGCACTCCAAGGAATATCATGAGCAAAACCAGCCTCCCTCTGGAGGTTTTTATCAATCAGCGTGTCCCTTAGGTCCTTCTCCTTTTTCTGCTCTAAGTGATGCCGCAGGTCACGTTCATGCCCCATACTCGATATCATTCTATCTTTTCTTGGGCTATTACTTCTCCTTCCCTCAGCTTGCTCAGCCCGCCAGTGCGGATTTCAGCTGTTTGAGATAATTCAGAGTTTAAATTTCTCTTTGTTGGGACGTCCCTCACACGCCCATAATCAGCTCTTTGCCTCTGTCTCATACCATCATCAGCCTGCGAGCTACTGTGGCTATTGTTGCTACTTGTTGCCCCTCCTGTAGATCCTTCCTTTTTACCGTTCCTGCCTGGAGAAGCTCGCAGCCATCTGCCCCACTGTGACGTGGAGTCAACCGGTGGCTCACAAATCCCACCACCGTGCACTAGTTGCCCACATTCAAAACAGAAGTGGGGGACTTTTTCATAGTAAAAATCAAACCATGTGCCCCTAATATCATCCTTTGATTTTTAGATAGAATCCTCTGACTAACCGTGCATAAACGTCAATTTTGGCCCGGACCCGAAGTTTGTTTCCTCTGGCCATCCCATCCTTGTCCACATCTACCTTCACTACTTCGCCAAGCCAATTTTCCAAAGCTTTCCCAAACACCTCAGTCCTCTTATCTGGCGGAAGATCTATAACCCGGACCCATATATCCACCTTATCGAAGATCATCTCCGAGGGCCTCGTCTTGCCTTCGTAATCCTTCATGATCAGCACAGCGAAGTCATACTGCCATGGGCCATTGTTCAAGACATGTTTGTAATCGCCCTCGCTCCCAAAGTGCACAACGAAGATATTGGAACCCATATCTCTGAATTGCGCATCTCTATGCAGGCCCCAACCACGCGGCATGGTCCTCTCAAGAATAGACTTTTTGAAAGGACGGGTAGAACACACCTTACCCATCGCTGACCATCGTGAACACTTTGGCATCTTAGATTCTGGTTCATCAAAGATGAACCCTTCCGCCTCCTTATCCATAAGCACCATCCCACCCAATCTCGCTGACAAGCTTGATGTCGGATCCGGCGTTTTCCTCTCCACCGGGGATTTGGAACACTCCTGATTAGCAGATCCACCCGATCGCCGTGCTGTTGGTGTAGCCGGTGTCGCCTTTGGGGTGGTCATCTTGTTCTTCGCGGATCCCGTCTCCTTGCCGTCCACTGTCCCCGCCATGAGCGGAATACTCAGCAAGAACCAGTTCTCCCAGCCAGCGAACAGGGATTGCGCCGTCGCCCTCCTTGCTGCTGCCAAATTCAAACCACCCTCGTGAAGTAGAAACCCTAACCCTAGCGCAGGAGCACAATCGCCTCACGATCGCCCCCTACCGCCTTAGTGTTTCCTTACGTGGTGGACCCTCAAAATCAGGACTAGAGTGCTTCGTACAACACGTTTGTCACTTATCATTTGGAAAAATAAAAAGAAAAACCAGATTAGCAGAGGGCCGGCAACCCAAATCGATCGGCACCGGCGCTGGTGAACCAGCGAGGTCCGGAGCCAATAATTGAGGAGGAGCAGACGATGGGATCGGAACGGCGCTGCTGGATGGAATTCGAGTGCCCGATTAAAAAAGGGGGAAAGGAAAGGAGACGGGCGGAGCCTCCGCCG
>NC_057794.1:383718953-383744343 GCF_018294505.1 Triticum aestivum | reverse complement strand
CCCGCCGCCCCGCCCGCGACGCGACAAACCCCGCTCCAAGCAAAAACCACCACCGCATCTCGCACCGCACCGCCACGCCCCACGCGGCTGCCGCGGCCGCTGCCCCTCCACAGCCGGTCGTTCCTTTCACCGCGCGGCCCACCCCACCCACGCCCGCCAGCGGGCGGGCGCCCGCGGCCCACCTCCACCGCACCGCGCCTCCTTATATGACCGGTTCCCCACCTCCTCCTCCTCCGTTCCCCATCTCCACCACCAAACCCTAGCCGCCGTGCTGCGACCATGTCCTCCTCCTCGTCTCTCAAGCAGGACGACGTCCCTTCCTCCCCGGAGCTCCCCCCGCTGGCCGCGCCCGGCATCGCGGCGGCGGCCGCCGCGGCCGCGGCCGCGGCCTCGTCCGGGGGCGGAGGGGGCGGGGTGGGGGCGGGCGGCGGCTCCGGGAGGAGGCTGCCCCCGCCGTGCTGGACGCACGAGGAGACCCTCGCGCTCATCGAGGCGTACCGCGACAAGTGGGAGGCGCTCAAGAAGGGCAACCTGCGGGCGGCGGACTGGGACGAGGTCGCCGGCGCCGTCACCGCCCGCTGCGGGAGGTTCCCCACCGCCACCTACAAATCCGGCGTCCAGTGCCGCCACAAGATCGAGAAGCTCCGGAAGCGGTACCGCGCCGAGCGCACGCGCTCCATGGGGCGCTCCAAGGGCCCCAAGTGGCCCTTCTTCCCGCTCCTCCACGACCTCGCCGGCGGCGGGGTGCCCGACGCCAGCCCCAACCCCATAATCAAGATCAAGCCCAGGGGGAACGCCACCCCGGCGTCCCCTTCCCCCGTGTCGTCCCCCTCGTCCGAGGACGCCGGGCGGAGCAGGAGCCTCCACGGCCTCATCTCCAACGGCGGGGGCGGCAGCGGGCTGCGCTTCACCATCCCCAAGGCTTCGCGCACCAAGCCGGGGGTCCCGCGGGAGGCGAGGCCGGACCGGGACAGGGGCGATGACGACCCGGAGGCGGAGGCCATGGCGGAGGTGGCCTCGGCACTGAGGGCCGTCGGCGAGGGGTTCCTGAGGATGGAGGAGCGCAGGCTGGAGCTGTCGCTCCAGATGGAGAAGGAGCGGATGGAGTCAGAGATGAAGCGCACCCAGGCGCTGCTCGACGCGCAGCAGGTCTTCGTCGAGGCGTTCCTCGGCAAGCAGCAGCCGCACCACAAGAAGGCCAAGCTGGTCTCCTCCGCCGCTGCTATGGAGGAGGATTGAGAACTAGAGCTCCGGTGCAGCCTCAGCTCAACTCCGTGTTGATGGATGCTTGCTGGCTTTGTTAGTTAACTGCTGCTGCTCCTGTCAGTCAGCTGATGACTTGTGATGTTTCTACTCTTCTTTTGTTTGGATGGTTGATTTAAGAAGTGAAGGGCAAAGAATGTAGGTGTAGGATATGGCTGTGGGAGGATTTAGAAAGTGTTCATTTGTAATCAGTGTGTTGTCTTTTGAGTTGCTGTTTATGGTGGGGAAAAGAAAAGAGTAGCTTCGCTGGGAATATCATCATCTGGTCACTGCTTGCTTCTGCTGCTTTGCTATTGTTAAGATTGTCTCACAGTGAGCCAAGGTGTGATTGTTATGATAGTTGTAATCAACAGTCTCTCACTCATGGATAATTTGTTATGGATGGCCCTTGCTCAACTATCAACTGGGTACTGTGAATTTCACAGTTGCTGCAGGAATTGAACTATCAACTGGTACTGTGAGTTTTACAGTTGCTGCACCAATTGAACTATCAACCGGGCACCGTGAGTTTCACAGTTCCTGCAGGAATTGAACTGTTTGTAGTATGAATTCCTGCGAATCAAAAGGCGCCACAGAACACTGCCATTACACTACTGAAGACGAGGGACGGCTGAACATCAATGAGGGCATGAAAGTTGCAAGCTGCGGCTGTAACTAATGTCACTGGATACAATATTTGTTCTTCTCAACCTTGACCTTCTCCATTCCCTCCGGCGGGGTGCGGGTGCTTCTAGGTCGGTAATTTGATTGACTAACCAGATATATATGTTTGAGATGAAAAACATATGCTTAGAAGCTTCATCTTGTGTATGATTCTAATGATATGCTTTTCATGACACATACAATTTGATTAGTCAAATCAACGACCCTCCTATGTACCGGACTTGAGGAGGGTGTGAATTCAGGAGGGTTCAGAACAAACAAAAGCACCATAGCCAGAAGATCAGCCTCATGGAAGAGGCGAACCCTTCCGCTGCCTGTAAACCTGCAACTACACACACCCTACAGCAGCAGCAGCTATAAGGACTCGACAGATCAAATATGAAATCTCTGGACAGGTGCCATGTTTTCTCGCATGACAAAAGCGGAAAACCAAGCAGAGGCAGCCATCAGTCCATCGGAATGGAACATCACCAGCTAACAAGACAACCAAACATGAACTAACAGGCATAATGTATATCGCCAATGGTTGCAGATAATTCAGGTCCAACTGCTTAGAACTCATCAGAGCAAGCAGAGTACACAACTTTGCCAACAATTCTGACTCAAAATTCGATAAAACTTCAAAGCTAAAGTCAACGGTATAAAACCCACCAGGCCGACTGATCACGGGATAATTCGGAACATAGGTTCATTCCTAAGGTAAAAGGGATGTCATCATGGTCTGATGGGAGGTATGACAACAAGGAGACTATGTAACTTTCAGAAGTCGCAGCCTTTCAGGGTCTTTGCCTGTATCTTCTGTATGTATCATGGAAATTCGCTAGCAAAAACCTGAAGTCATAGCAACCCAGCAGAATCAGGAATAGGGACAGAACCTGGGTGACCTCCTGAACCTGGGTGACCTCCTGCAGAGAAAAACAGAACATCAGAAAGGTCATCCTGGGAATTCTGTTTGAATTTCTCTCATCTTGGGCTCCATTTTGGATTTTTGGTAACCTCAGGAAAAGAGGAGATCCCAGGGAATAAAAGTTCGCCTGAATGTTTGGTGCACAACTAGTCGGATGCATTACAAGAATGGCCTCCGCATGCCATATTCTTCGAATCCTTTCATTTACTTTATATTATATACAGTTTACGATTGAAATTCTGCTCTATTCAAACAGAAGTACTGGGTTGGTCTTGATTAGGCTTATGCAAAAAAAATTCCAATGAAATCAGGATAACCCAAAATTTAGCTGAAAAGATCAATATCTAGAAACAGTCGCTAAAAAATGATTCACCTAGAAAAATTCCATTAGTCCTACCTAAGCCACAATTGGAAACATGCTGACTTAATCTTTCCACATCTAAGTGCAATACATCTTCATGAAGAGACACCTTACCCAAATGCCGGACAGGGGGGATAGTAAGGTTGAAACGGGCGCCTTCCCCTATGGTGGCTCATTCCTGGAACATTAGTTCTTTTTGGACACACCTATAAAAAAAGAGCACGCAAGTAAATGTTAGAAAGTTCAAAACAACAGTGAGTGCAAATTGTAAAAAGGTTCGTTTTGAACCTTCAAAGGACGGCCATGCAGTTCTGTATCATTCAGCCGGAGAGCATTTTGGACTGACTGAGCTTCCTGAAACTCCACGTAAGCATATCCTTTGGGGTTGCCATAAAAGTCTGTCAGAATTGTAACCCTGTTGACAGTTCCACAATCCTGAAAATGCTCCTGAACTTCCTCTGGCAAACACCCATAGTCAACCTGAGGCAAGGTGGTAATAGAATACTTAAAACAGCTGCACTGGAGTAGCTAAGAACTATTCAATGCTATTTTTAATTTATTTTTTCAAGAGAAGTACTCCGTCCGTTCACAAGTATAAGCCGTTTTGGATATTTCAATATGGACTACATACGGACTGAAATGAGTGAACAAACACGCTAAAACATGTCTATATATATCCAATTCAGAAAGAAGTTAGAACATCTTATATTTGTGAACGGAGGGAGTACTAAAACAGCAGATGAGGATGCCATAAACCTCAGGAAGAAATGGGATGGTAAAATCAAGAAAGAAAGTATCATCTCAGTAGCAGTCATAATTTATTAAAAGTGCTCCCCGTAATCCAGATTCTTGGCGTAACAAATAGCAATGCAAAACTTTCTGGCTCTGTGTGCTACTGCATATTGGAAAGTTCTTCATGGACATGCTAGAAGTACACTTTAGGATAAGAAACAAAACAAGAAGAAAACCTCACATTTCCAACATAGATGGAGCGAGCATCCACCTCTGCCTTTTCGAGTGCGGTTGCCGCTGCAGCTGGATCATCTGAAAAAATAGACCGAAGGAGGAAAAAAGTGTAAACAGATTGTAGAGTTTAATGGCTAACTGAAGGCAGAGAGTTCATTAAAAATAATGAAACAACGGCATGGCATGGCACGGCACTCATGATCAGAAAGAATCAAACGCAAAAGAAAGAAGACGCCGTCGATTAGGATCTTTAATCAATATCTATGTTTCTATTTATAACCATACTTATTAAGTAAGTATGTAAAGGGTGAGGCTTGAAGCAAACACTTAATCGTGTACACAATATCATCTTTAAATGCACCATATGTGTGCATTTTAAACCAGGTCATCTCACATTTCTCTTTGCTGTCAGAAAAATATCAGAAGCAGCAGTAAGCATGTACCAGTAGAAGAAGAAAAAAAGGTTACAACCATAAACTTTAGTGGCATTATCGGTGTATATAAACCATGCTTTCCATAGAACATTTTCATCAACTTCAAACCATCATCATGGTAATCTATTCTTACAGCTTTGGTTATGACATTTTCAAATGCACCATATGTGTGCATTATTATCTCGAATCAGGTACGTAAGCAGACCCCTTTCCTAATTTACATCGTTCATGATTGATTTGGGGCACTATTTAGTGCCATTTGTCTAAAAAAATACTCCGTTCATGACTGAATTCCATCTGGACACATCGGTAACATTTCGGGAAATGTGGAATGCAGGATGAGCTCAATGACTTGATGATGCTCTACAAAAGTGCAATTGTTGACGCTCGAAAATAACATTCTAACCGTCTCCGGATAGTAAATGTGACGAGTTGCGAGAAGGAAGATGGTTTACACTTTACAGCAATTGTAGTAAATAATGCTTAGCAACACTAATCCACCACGTAACCAGGTGAGTCTAAGTAATGCACCATCATTATACCCCTACTCCAAAAGACAGCCATGTACGTAGCCCGCCCACGAGGCGCTACGGTCCTGCTTTACGCGTCTAGGGGGCTGCCTAGCCCATGATTAGGCGCCGACATCACCCCCGCTGCCTGCCTATCACCTTAAACACTGTAACAATCCTTACCAAAGCTGTTCAAATGCATATTACTGGTACAACACAAATCAACAGGGCAATGAAATGAACAAACACACAATGCTCAAAAGATGCACTCACCCAGCACCTACAAGTACTCAAAGGCAGCAACTATTCCGACAACCAACCACACAGAAGTCGTCAGAAACGAAGAAACTAGGAGCCTGTTGACTGGAAAGTGAAGATCAAACCGATCACGTAGTGTCAGCGATTCCACATCGAGAGTGGCACAAATCTAATCACATGAATGACGCCCAAGTAACAAGGCGCTCGGGATCTCACGTGCATCCAACCAATTTCAATCCGGGCAACCACCAAAGACGAAACAAAGCGCTAATTACACGAGCAGGAACGGAGAGGGTGGTGGCGACTAGGGACAGATTACCATGCGACGCGGCGGCGGCGGCGACGGCTAGCATCTCGCGCTCGGTCTCCTCCAACTCCCGCAGCCTCCTCCGCATGTCATCAATCTGCTGCACATCACCACACCATACCCTATCCTCGTTAGCACCCGACGCCACAAACACCGCAGGCGCTCAAACCCTCGAAACGCGAGGCAAAGAGGCTACGCTGCAAGCTGTAACACACGCACGCACGCACGCACGCGAACCTGGTCCACGGAGGAGCGGTTGCGGTTGAATCCGTCGCCGCTGCCGCCGTTCCCACCCTCGCCATTGCCTCCGGCGGCAGGGAGGACCTCGCCGTTCTCGATCGGGATTGCGCGATTGCCCGAGGCCATCTCGCCGCCGCCGCAAGTGCTGGTTCGCTTGGTGCTCTCCCTCTTCAGTTACTTTTGTCTTGGTGATGACTAGCTCCTGTTGCCTCTTTTGGCGTGGCTTGGTTTGTTGGAGAGTACTTGTACACTTCACACGGGAAAGCGAGTGGTAGATCCCACGGTTCTGCGTCTACAGGTGCCAGATCGGACGGTCGGTTCGACCCACCCTAGAAAATGGAAGGGGGTTCTCGTTCCAAAATAAAACCCTAGAGAAAGCACTGGAAAAAAACATAGGAGGACTACTCAAAAGAAATCCCTAAAGAAAATATAAGAAAACTATATTTTTTTACAGCTAACTTCATTTTTTCTTCTTTGAAATGCTAACTCTATGCTGACATCAGGTAGCCATTAGTTATAGGAACATCACAAGTTTCACAGCACAAGAGATAGTTGTCGCGGGGTAGCCAACACTAAGCACAACTAATGCAGGAGATATGTGTGTCAGCTGGAAGGTGATGAGTAGATCTACATATCTTGGTTTTCTCGGGTCTTTGACTTCAAGAAGTCTAGCAAGACTTTGACCATTGTCACCATATCTGCTTTCTCGTGACAACTTCAACATGGACCTCCTTCGTGAGGTGATGGTCATCACCATTGGCTATGGATCAAAGGCGCTTTAGTCATACAAGGTGGCTTCACGGCGCCACCCCTATGAGTTACCCCCTCTTCTTTTCTACTTACTCGACAAATGTCACTTAGTAAGGGTGGAGCTCTAAGATGACAGTTGGATGCATTCTCAGTTGTCAAATTATAACGACGCTTCAAATCCACGACTTTTCTCATGCAAGCCCATTATTACGCACTTGGGCGCTAGACTTGTCACGTCTTGATGATTGGTGGGACCACAACATTCAAGCCATATGCAAGGAGGAGGGTAAATCCTTGGCGTATTTTGGAACATTTCGGAGGAAGAAACTGACACTTTTTTGGTATGTCTTTGCCAATCACTAACATGGACCATAAAGTGACGAAGGACATAATCAAGAGGGCGCAATGTTACAGATCATCTTCATGAATGCCGTGATCATGCTCGGTTGGGCATGCCAACTCTTGGAAACTTTAAAACTTCCAGGAAATTGGTAAGTTTTCTAAGGCTAGCGAGGTGAGTTAGTAGTCAACCAATCGGTAACCCATTGTTTTGGCTTGCCTAAATATTGCCATGCCATTTTATGGAACCAAACCAAGCGTACCTCATAAATATTAGCAATGGGGTGCACAATGGCCTATCAGTTGAAGATTAAGTCATCGGGGATGGAGCTGGATGATCTAGATGGAGTACCCAGATTGAATCTACTAATGTGCTAACTAGACAATCTACTAATGTGCTAACTAGACTCCCAGGGTTCTTTGAAGCGGTTGAAGGCCCCCTTCCACCTAAGGACATGCTCTTATATGGGGGTCTTGGTTGGCGACCGTATTTTGGAACATTTCGGAGGGAGAAACTGACATTTTTTTGTATGTCTTTGCCAATCACTAACATGGACCATAAAGTGACAAAGGACATAATCAAGAGGGTGCAGTGTTACAGGCCATCTCCATGAATTCCATGATCATGCTCGGTTGGGCATGCCAACTCTTGGAAACTTTAAAACTTCCAAGAAATTGGTAAGTTTTCTAAGGCTACCGAGGTGAGTTGGTTGTCAACCAATCGGTAACCCATTGTTCTGGCTTGCCTAAATATTGCCATGCCATTTTACGGAACCAAACCAAGCATACCTCATAAATATCAGGAATGGGGTGCACAATGGCCTATCCGGTGAGTTGAAGATTAAGTCGTCGGGGATGGAGCTGGACGATCTAGATTGAGTACCCAGATTGAATCTACTAATGTGCTAACTAGACTCCCAGGGTTCTTGAAGTGGTCGAATGCCCCCTTCCACCTAAGGATATGCTCTTATATGGGGGTCTTGGTTGGCGACAGTCGACCTCCATCTTGATCATCTTGGCATGCAATTATTGGACTCTTCCGTCTTTGGTAGTATCCTTTTGATGAAACCAGGGGTGCCACTTCTAAGGGAACCATCTCCTCAGACATGCCCCTCCCCCTTCCTAAGTGACACACACATACAAGCAAATATGACCCAAAATAGCGCGTGTGCAGCAAAAGAATGTGGTAAAACCATTTCCCCTCGATGGTAACCACAAGTGTAGGGGATCGCAACATTCTTCGTGCGGAAGTATCGCAACCCAAATTCATATTCGTCAAAAGGGGAGTCAAAAATATACACTTGGAAATAGATACTTGCTTGAGAGAATTTATTAGTAGAGAATGCAATGAAGTGATTGTTGTTTGATTGCAGTAGTAACAAAAAGCCGCAATACCCAGCAATTGCCAAGTGCAAACTATCTTTCAAGAGAGTATCAATTAGGGAAAACATAGGCATGGGGATTGGTAACCGAACGTTGCATGGATTGAATCAATCATATAATAACACAAACATAGGGTATAATTTGCTAACTCATATTATTTAACTCATATATGCATGTATTCTGTATATAGTTGTATGCGTTTGCAATGCGAACTTGCACAACATCTTTTGTCTTACCCTCCCGTTTCTATGGGGTCCTAATGGAAATTAAGGGAAATTAAGTTTGTTCATTTTACAAAACATTGGAGCAAAGCATTAATACTTAATGAATACATGTAATCCTCAAATTATAGCCATTCCCATTGATATCCCGATTATTGTCACTTCGGGGTCTCCAATGCAAATCTACGAAATGTGCATAAAACTTGCAAGTATGATCCAAACATAAATATTCATGAAACAAATACGGTTCAAATCTGAATATCGTATCACTCGGGCCCTAGAGAAGCATTATGCACAGCAAAGTTATAACAATATCAATCTCAAAACCTAAATGACACTAAGCATCAAACCCTAACAAATATGGTAACTATTAGATGATGTTCTCATCCAATTTCCATCCACCTCATGTGCATACATGAGATTACTCACACATGGACGGGAGAAACATGATGGTGATGATGTATAAGGAGTTGGTGATGTTGATGATGAAGATCCGCCCTCTCCGGGGGTCAGGTCGGCCTCTAGATAGCCCTCCATGAAGAAGACAAATTAGCGGTTATCTTCGCCCCGTAGAAAATTAGGGAACATATTTATCGAGTTTTTAGGATGAGATATGATATATAGGCAAAAGAGATCAGCCGAGGGATGCCTATGGGTCTCACTCACCCCTTGGCATGCCCCTAAGCTTGGGTGTGTGGGCCTTGTGGGCATCCCCTTATGGCTCCGCGTCTCCTTTTCCTCCAAATTCCCCAAAAGTTGTTTTTCTACAATATTTATTTTCCTTTATAAAAAGATAACACCAATACATTTTTTTAAACAACGCCAGTCTGGTTAGTTCTTATTCAAATTGTGCAAGATGGAGGACAAAAGCATAGAAGTGTTCAAAAAAAGTAGCCACGTATCATGGTGGAGAGCGAAGACCATGATGGAAGAGAGGATGGACAAGCAGAGGATTGTAGTCTTTCATCTAGGAGAAAATACTTGCAATGAAGGTCGAGGAGCAGACGATCAAGAGGAAGGTCGAGGAGCACTAAAATCGTGCTCATGGATGCCAGCACGATGGCTAAAATGGCGAGACAATATGGAAATGTTCTTTATGGTGGTGCTAGTGGTTGCGGTGAGAATGAGAGTGCATGCTTTGGTGAATTTTGATCAACTATGTGATACGTGGCTGCTCTTGATGAACTATGTTGGAATGCGGTGCCTTTTGGATGACTTGTGTTTATATTGTAGTTGAATTGTTGAATGCGGTTGATGAGCATATTCTTATAGCACTTTTTATGTATCCTTTTTACTAACTATGTCCTGACTTAGGTTCATTTGTGGAATATATGAACTCTAAAGGACTATTTAAAGCATTTGCTTTACATTTGCAGGATGGGTGCGCCAAGGCACCATAATCCCTGCTGATTACACAAGAGACTTGGTCAAGATGACTATAAGGACCAACTAGCAAGCTTGTCAGGAGAAGAAGGACCTAAGCATAAGATTGACGGATCAAGTGTGGACTGCCTTGGGTAATTAACATAGCATCTAACGATATCATTAAATTCTTGGGTCCCTGGTATGTCCATTTTCTTATTATAAATTACTCCTCATTATCGGTATTTTGCACATTATAACTCAATTCTAATAGTTTTTCCTCTCGGTTTCCATGATTTACCGAAGGATGAGAATTGATGGAAAGTTGTAGAACATGAGCAAAATAAGGATGAGTGGAGAAAAGAACTTTCCAGACACCAAAGAATTGCAGGAAAGTTATATTAAATATTTTCAACCTGGAAGTGAGCCAAGGGCACCTAGGCCCACTTGGGAAGACCCATGCGGGTCCCACATGGTCACCCCTCGCCGCTTGGTGTGGGTGCATGGGGCCCACAAGTGGCATCCCAATTGCTTTTGGTGCCCAGTGGCCCTATGAAAGTGCAACCATAATGCCCTTAATCATATTTTGACCTACAAATTTGCTTCGACATCTGTCCGCGGGCATGGGGACCAATCCACGGATACAGATGTGGAAGGCGGCCATCGAATGTTGCCTGCATACATTTCAATTCGGGTTTCAACTAACCGGACGATATTCGTGCAAACACGGTGGATTTTCATCAAACTTCGGGTAAGAAATAGCACAAATCATCCATACATAGCATGCAAATAAGTCTAATACAATAATAGTTCATATTCAATGAGATTAACAGAACCTGTCACCCCACACATACTACCCCTTCAGTTTCATCCAACTATGCAAATGGCCATACCTCCATCTTGTGATACATCACGACAGCACATGCGGGCTATACAATGTGTAGAACAACATTGAATGAATGAATGAATCAATCGACAAGTTGAGCAAGAAGAAGCAAAACTTATGATCTCCTCCTCTATCGTGCACAATGGCCACCTTGCCTCCAACATATCAACCGCGCCATAAAACTTGGTGAAGGAGGTCTGGATAGCGTACCATCAATACGATAACAACCTCACATTGCGATCATGGATGATGTGCATGTCGCAGGGTCCAATATTCATGCACCTGCTGCTAGAAGGTCCCCCTCTGCTCCTACCTACGAAACCCACGGATATGTCCAACCACGCATCACACAACTCATCCTCCATGGTTATCCCGCTGTCCTTCGTAATCCAAGAAAACGACATGGTGTTCGAAAATAACCTTACTAGCATTTAACCGAACACCTACCGGGCATGGTGACCGCCATGGACGGCGTCGACAGGGGGACGAAGTGTACTTGCCTACGGATGTGTCCTTGGTGGACGACGCCGTTGTAAAAGGCGAGTGGGCGCGTTAGTGCTCATTGCAGAGGTCCGGCAATGCCTGTGTGCTGGCCAGAGAGGCACAACGGCGACGTCAGAGGAGGAGGAAGAGGGTGCGGATGTAAATAAAGGAGGAGAAGGGGAAGATTGGAAGAAAATGGGACCGGGAGGGGGGATTTAGTGGGCTAGGGGTGTTGGAGTCCTACGTGGCTGTTGTCCAGACTCCGGCAAAGCCCCCCCGAACTTTGTCTCCGTTTTGCAGGAAAAAGTGCATCTGAACTACCGGGCGGACCGATACAGGCCCGCGTTAGATGTGCGGTCCAGACGTATACGGGCGGTTTGAGGATCAGCGTTGGAGATGCCCTTACTTGCTATCCTACCCGGTTTGCACCATTGAGTTGTAGATGTGTTTGAGCACTAATAAGCCCGTCCCCGTGGTGAACTATGACAACTCATATACTTTGCACTGATCAATTGTGCATTTGAATTGTATAATTATTGTTGAAATCTTGTGAAAATATTTGTGCAACAGGACAGAAGAAATATGCTACTAGAAAAGTCACGGGAGTCAAGTTTTAAGGGAAGGGTTGTGTGTAATAACCTTTAACTCATCCAGATTTGAGGAGTTGAGTTTGGAGTGTCTTTTGAGGACATAAATTTTAGGCCAATGCTAGGCTTCGGTTGATCGGCCCAAATTTTAGTCGGTCACGTGCGTGCATTGGATTGATTGCTTCCATGCAGTCTGATTTGGTCAACGATTCGTTCTTCCCCCTCCGTCCACCTCGCCCACCACCACCACATCCCTTACCAGCAAACTGCATATGCGCTTGCAAGGGCTTCACCGTCATTCATCCAGCGCGTCAGGTCATCGTCGTCGTCCGCCTCAGTGGGTGCCATCACACACAGTCGTCGGAAGACTCGAGTGCCATGCATGGTCGCCGCATGAAGCACCGCAACCCTCCCCCCGCTTGGGCATCTCCCGCCGCCAGTCGAAGCCCCCGACCATCGCTGGTTGTAGCGCCGCCATGAAACGGTTGCAGCTCCACTGTCGCAGTCAGGCACCGCTGACAGTAGGATGCAAATTCGCCAGTGAGGGTTGCAACTCCCAGCCACGTTGGTTGCAGCCTTTTCTGCCGCCTCGCTGGTTGAAGCGTTTTCGTCGCTCAATGGATGTAACCTTGCCGGCGGCTAGTTCCAGCATCTCGGTGTGTGGTCACCAGCAAAAAAGATGGGTCCGAATAACTGCTACACGTGTGGCATAACACCCACCCGACCACACGACTCTGTGTGGCATATCCGCAGGCAGCCCACACGACGTTGTGTGGGCGAACATTGGACTGCCCACACGTATGGCAAGAAGGCAGCTGGACCGAACGAATCGTTCGGGACGATCGCTCTCCCCGCCCGCATCGCTGCCACCACCCGAACGTCCATCCTATCATCCTTACAGGCCTTTTCTATATTGGGCCCTACAAGCTTAGTAAAGAAAAAAAGCCCAGGCTTTTCTTCGTGACAAAAAAAGCCTACGATGCCATCCAACAACTTTAAAAGTGGGAAAAACTATGTGAATTTCCAGAAAAGTTGCCACTACATTTACAACTTGCCATCATGTTATTTTTTTTACAAAAATGGCAGGGTTTACCAAAACATATTAAATTGTCAGGGCATAAAGAATATGTTACAGAAAATGACATGAACTAAAATGTTCTACAGATCATCATCCATACACTATAAGTTCCATGATACATGTTTCGGAAAATTGCATGAACTAAAATGTTATATAGATCATCATACATACACTATAAGTTCCATGATGCATAGGCTATATTTGCCATGAGCCATGGCAACTTTGTTGAAAAAATGTTCTATATATCATGATACATAGACTAAAAATGCATAGACTTTCATGGCATGATAAACAAATAAAAACACAGTTTTGTTGTGATAATAAAGCCCCCATTTACCATCCTATGAAAACGGAAAGATGAATTAGCCATAATACATAAGAGTGACAAACAAACTAGTACTAAAAAATCCCAATGGTTCAAACCGAAAAAATGTTAGTCGTGCCTACAAGCAAAATTTGCCATGGTCAAAAACAGATGTTTTTTATATTAAGTAAAAAGGAAAAGTTCATGGCAATTTGCATCTGTATCATGGGGGCAGAAAAAAATGGATTAAAAAATTTGTTTATGTTTTTCCGTGCCAATCAAACAACACAAAAATGATTAAAAATTGCCATGGCAAATGCATATAAAAATTTTCCGTGGGACTTTTTGTTAAAATTGCCATGCTTATATATGATTTCTTTGCCATTATTGTGAAATAATAAAAAAAGATATCAAAAATTGCCATGGCAAAAACATGTTCCATGGTATTTTATCAAAACTTGCCATCTTTGTTTAATTAATTTGTCGTGTATATAAAACAACACGAAAACAAAGATAAAAAATGTAATGGCAAAAGCGTATTCTAATTTGCCATGGAATATTTAATCAAATTTGCTATGCTAATATAATTTTTTTTACCATGAATGTGAAAAAAATACAAAAATGATCAATAGTTGCCATGGCAAAAGCATGCTGAAAATTGCCATGATTGTGAAATAATAATAATAAAAAATTGCCATGGCAAAAGCATGTTCAAAACTAACCATGCTATTTTATCAAAACTTGCCATCTTTGTGTAATTAAATTGCCGTCTATGTGAAACAACACGAAAAGAAGATCAGAATTGCCATGGCAATGCATATTCTAATATGCATGGATTTTTTTATCGAATTTGGAATGCTAATATAAATAATTTTGCAATATTGTGAAATATTACAAAAATGATGAATAGTTGTCATGGCAAGGGAATGTTCAAATTTTCCATGGCATTTTACAAAAATTTGCCATATTTGGTGTCATTAATTTGCCATGTAACGGAAATAACACAAAAAATTGTCAAATTTGCCATGGAAAAAATGTATATTTGAATGCCATGGCAAATGCATATTCAACTTTTTGTGGGTTTTTTTTATCAAATTTGCCATGCTTATGTATAAAAAGTTGCCATGAATGTGAAATTATACAAAAATTGTGATGGCAAAAAGCATGTTCAAACTTGCCATGGCATTTAACCAAGACTTGCCATCTTCTTTGGTATTAAGTTGCCGTGTATGTGAAACAACACACAAAAAATCGCCATGAACATGGCAACATATTAAACTACATTTTGCCATGCTCTCATAGAACTCAAATTTCCATGTTGCAAAGAAAAACATGGCAACACATCATATATTTACATGGCAACACAACCCTTTTGTTAGTTCTGTGGCAACACATCATGGAAAATCTAAAAAGTTGAGTTGCCATGGCAACTAAAAACGAAAAAGTTTGACATTTTGGTAAAAATAACACGGAAAATTTGAATGTGTATTTGCCATGGCCATATTCTCCATCATTTCTTTGTGCTATTTTATCCGTGGCAAATTTGTTAAACATTTTTCCATGGCAAATTGTTGTAAATTCATGTCATGGCAAATTGTTCTAAATTTATGTCATGGCAAAATCTGTATTTTTTTCCATGACCAACACTCTAGTTAGCCATGGCAAATTTGTATTTTTTTCACATGACAAACAATCTAGTTAGCTCAAAGGTAAATTTGCCATGGCAACTATACCATCTGGATGAGGGTAAATGTGCCACCTGAACTAACTTGCCTCTTCAAAAATTAAGATGGCAGAAATGGTAGAGGCATACTAGAAAAGCCATAGGACAGATGGCAAACATATTGTATGTGCTGGCCCATACATGCAATGGTGGAGCTCGCCGTAGAAAACTCGCGGCGGACACCTGCGCGCCCATGGCCGGGCCCATGGGCACCCGCCGCATCTGGAAGCACCCCGCCGTCTTGAGGCCGCCGCGCCCGGATAGAGCCAGCCCGGAGATAGAGGGGGTGACCTCCGCCCGCCGGCCCACCCCCACGACGGAGACAACGAGGCCCAATCTGGTGGAGCTAGCCTTTTCCCTAGTAGTGTCACATAAAAATTCAAACAAATGCCATGTTTTCAGAAAACAAAACAAAAAAATCATGGTCGTCATCACGGAGGATGACTCCTGGTCGGCATCTTAGTCGGCGTCTAGGCCAAGGGAGGAGCTACATTGCCATGGTCAAATGAAAAGTAGCTTATGCCATGTTGCTAAAGGAAAAGAATATTGCCATGATCCTTAAACTACATTTGCCATGCTTGAACTTAATTTGCCATGGTGCAAATAAAATTGCAAATGGTATCTATTTTTGAAACATGAGTAAATCTAATGTTGACATGGTCCCGTTAAATTTGCCATGGTCCCTTCAAAGAAGAAAATTTGCCATGTTGCAAAAAAAGGAAAGAAAATTTACCATGGTCCTTAAAATTGGAAATTTCCATGCTCCGAAAATTGCATTTGCCATGATACACACACTAAGTTTGCCATGGTCCTGTTCGAAAACAAAATTTGCAAGGTTGTAAAAGAAGGAAGAAAATTTGCTATGCTACATGAACTACCGTTGCCATGAAAGATGCACTGAGATTGCCATGGTCCCATTGAAAAAAGAAAATTGCCATGTTGCAAAAAAGAAAGAAAAATTGCCATGCCCCGTAAACTACATTTGCCATGATACATACACTAAGTTTGCCATGCTCCCATTCAAAAAGAAAATTTGCCATGTTGCAAAGAAGGACGAAAAATTGCCCTGCTCCACGAACTAGCATGAAAGAAGATTTGCCATGGCCCCTTTCAAAAATAGAAAAATTTGTACGAGGCATAGACTAAAAAATGCCATGATCCATACTATAATTCCCATGATGCATGAACTAAAAAATTGTCATGGTCCCATTCAAAAAGAAATTGCCATGTTGTAAAAAAAAGAAGAAGAATTGTTGTGGCCCCGTTTACAAAGTTCAAAATCAAGTATGAACAAGAAAAATTGCCATGGCAGATTCGTATCAAGAATTGCCGTGTTTCGTATGGTGAATGTAGCCCGTGTAAAAAAACACAAAAAGTTGGAATCAAGTATGAACGAGAAACTTCCATGGCAGAATTGTATCAAAAATTGCTGTGTTTTTTTAATCAAATTTTACATGAAAATTGCCAAGAATGTGAAGTAATAAAAAAATTGATCAAATGTTTCCATGGCAAATGCATGTTTCATTTTGCGATGTTAGTTTCAACGAAAATGCCATCTTTTGCGTAATAAAATTGTCGTGTATGTGAAAATAACACAAACAAAATGATCAAAAACAAATTTCCATGGCAAGTGCAAAGTCAAAATGCCATGGCACATGGAGTAATAATGTCGTGGTACAAGAAAAAAAAGATAGATTTGCCATGTTATATGAGTTAAATTTGTCATGATAGTAACATTGAAATTGCCATGTAGTTAGTGTGTAGCATGCCAAATTGTTAAGTAGGAAAATGTACATACATATGGGTGAGTTGCCATCTACCATGAAACGAACAGGGCAAAACTAGACTGATTGAACATGGGGGAGTTGCCATGTCTATGTTTAGTACCGTTACAGAATGATGGGTTGTGGTTGGCATGAAGATGGCAAACATGGCAAAAAGAAACAGTTCAGCCATGGCAATTGATGGGTTATGGATCTGATGAAGTTGCCAAGCATTTAGTACAATAGCATACCAATTGCTTGGTACCTGTTAACAGGCATAACAAACATGAAACATGGCAAATTTCAGGCTTTTATAGAGAGTGATTAGCCATGTATTTACTCAGAAATTTGAAAAAAAGGATGTGTTGTGGTTTGAAAAACATGGCAAACAATGCAAGTTTTTACAGTTCCACACATAGGGCAAGTTGCCATCTATTTATTCAGTAGAATGGCAAAATGATGAAAGGGCAAATGTAAATGCATTGACTGCCGTAGCATATGGCATATCAGAACACATGGCAATTTTCAGCGCCAAACAGTAGGATAGTTGCCATGTATTTATTTAGAAGCATGGCAAATTGATAAGAAGTGGAATTGTAGACACATTAACATCAATATGAAAATGGAAGATCACACAAAAACACATATTTTTGCCATGGAAAATACTCCAGAATTTTGACATGGCAGAAGCTCATAGCAACTCTGTCCCATGGCAATTATTCGTAGCATATTCGGCCATGGCAACTACTATATAATTTTGCCATGGCAATTACTCCAGAAATTTGCCATGGCAACAACTCATAGCAATTCTGCCCCATCAGAACTACTCATAACGAAAACTGCCATGGCACCAATTGATCCAACATTCAGTTTGACATGTTATTTGAAGTATTCTTGACATGTTGTATAAAATTTCAGAATTTGCCATGTTTTACAAAAAATGTCGTGTGTTCAAGAAAAGTGCAATCCTACATTTGCCATGTGACCAAACAAATTGTGGGAAAAAATTGTACATGATACATGGAATTTGCCATGGCAAAACACATTCTGTAGCATCTATTCAACAATGTATGAATTTACTATGTGATGCTACAGAAAAATTGCCATGGTTATGTTAGTTTGAACATTGGATTGATGAGAAAAACAAATTTGCCATGGCAAAAACATTCAGTATAATCTATTTCAGCTCATGTGAATTGCCATAAGATCATATAAAAAATTGCCATCATGTGGACTAGTTATATACACAAATTCTGCTATTCGAGCCAATGGACCAGCGACTCACCGGCAAGAACGGGCATGGCCACGACCTCCTCCATGGGGTGGCCAGACGTGACGCCGGTGACGGGATCCAAGGTGAGGACGAACGTCGCCGTAGAATGGACGCGGAGGAAGGGAATCGACGGAGGCGAGGCTCCTCCAGCGTGGATCCCGCGGCAGCTCCTCTTCACCGTCGCCGCTGCCGCCATTCCTCTCCCTGCAGCTCCTCCCCCACTGCGCACGGGCACTCCCCTGCGGCAGCTCCTCCCCCGCTGCGCACGTGCACTCCCCTGCGACAGCTCCTCTTCACCGTCGCCGTCGCTACCATTCCTCTCCCTGCAGCGGTTCCTTCCCGCCACGGCTTCTCCATCGTGGCTCCTCCTAGCCGCAGCCCAATCCCGCTGCGGCTCCTCCATCGCGCAGCGAGCGCGTCCTTCCTCCTCCGCTGCGCCTTTCATCACCGTCGGCCGGATCCACCTCCTATTCGCCACCGCTTAGGGCCTCCGCCCGCCACCACTCGGGACCTCCGGTCGCCGTCGCCCAAGGCCTCCGTCCGCTTCTGCTCGGGGCCCACGCCCGCCACCGCCAGGGGCCTCCGGCCGCCTCCGCTCGGGGCCTCCGCCCGCCACCGCCAGGGGCCTCCGCCCCGCCTTCGCTCGGGCCTGCCGTCCGCCGCCGCCCGGGCCATATTGTGTGTGGTGTGCGGGTAGGTGGGGAAGAAGGTGAGGCGGAGTGGGGAAAGAAGAACGGGAGTGAGGACGTGCGGCATAGTTTGTCCAGGTCCGGACGTGCGGCACAGTTTATCCAGGCCCGGACGAGGCTGTGGGATGACGTGGAACGTAAAGTGCTTCAAGAATCGTGCAAAATGATCCAACGACAGATGACGCGTGTGGGCGGGATGCTACACACCACACGTGTGGGCGTTAACATTTCCGGAAAAGATCTCGTCGGCAGCAAAAATTCTTGCTGGTTCTAGCAAATTTTATTGCCAGTCCCAGCAAAATGATCCTCGATGCCATCTGGTTCCAGCATTGGTCCACGGTGGTTGGAGCTTTTTCGCCAGGTGGTTTCAGCAAAAAAAAAAAATCTACAGTTGCAGCACCCGAGCTCGCCGTTTCCGTCGGCGGCGGCTGCTGGTTGTAGCAACCATGGGTGCTGACTCCAGGCTTCCAGCATCAGCCGCCGGAAGGCGCCGACACTCGCCGTTGCAGCACCTTGCTCCACCCTGTCGCAGCTCTAGTCGTCGTCGAGCAGTGACAGATGCAGTTGAGAGAGAAAAACGAGGGGATGGTGCTGGCTCGACGGTTGGCTTCGTGGTGCTCACCGGAGAAGACAGCGAGAGAGAGGAGGAGATCCCTCGGGCAGAACAGAGGAAGAAGAATTGGGCGAGTGGCTAAGAACGACAGCGAGAGAAGATAAGGCACTTCTCATATTGCGTTTCCAAATTTAATCAATAAACCTTATGTCCAGTCTCAGCAAATACCGAATGAGTAATCTATTGTCAGGTCTCATGTAATCTCTCCACCCTCACACAAACTGCACCAAAGAAACGATGAAAATGAAAGAAACTGGAATTGAACCAAGCACAAGTACTGCACCAAAACAGCTATATCCTATTATTTGAGGGAGATTTTTCCTCGGCATTTCCAAAATCAAACGAGACCTATACTACCAAAAAAACTAAAGAATGCAAAATTATGTCCTCTAGCAGCTGAAGATAGTTTTGCAGGGAAGAAATCTAAGATTGATATCTTAAGCTTCTACTTTAGATATCAGGCTAGTCCATGTCCTGTCTCTCTTCTCCCTTAGCCTCTCAGCAATGGCAAATGCCAGCTCGAGCGACTGCGACGCGTTCAGCCTGGGGTCGCAGTGCGTGCGGTAGCGGGAACTGAGATCGTCGAAGGTCACTGTGTTGGATCCACCAATGCACTCTGTAACGTTCTGCCCTGTCATCTCTAGGTGAACCCCTCCGGGGTAGCTCCCCTCTTGCTCATGTACATCAAAGAAAGCCCGAAGCTCAGCCTGTGCAGCCATAAAGAAACAGTGAAAATTCTGAACCATGCCAAAGTTGACAAGTCCGAACAATGCTATCGGATGTCTCAATGGCATGTGGTTCCAGAAAACAACAGTCCATGTCTCATTGTAACAAACGGCGTGAAATACCGACCATAAGTAGGTTGTTCTATGTCGAATCATGCAAAAAGTTATCACGCTTACCCGGATTGCATCAAATGATCTTGTCTTGAGCCCGCAAGGTGCGCTGATGGTGTTCCCGTGCATGGGATCGCAGACCCAGGTGACAATCAGCCCTGCTTGACGCACGGCTCTGATCATATGGGGGAGCTTGGCACGCATGTTCTCGGCCCCCATCCTTGTGATAAGTGTCAGCCTCCCGGGCTTGTTGTGAGGATTCAAAATCTCACAGAGTTTCACAAGCTCCGATGAATCAAGCTTATCACTCACCTGTATAACATAGTCAGAGTCATTAGATTTGTCAACTGATTTTTTTCCATCTAAGACAGTCTGTTATGGCGCTGCTAGAAGGAAGGCGCGAGAGGGCCGGCCGGGGGCCTTTTGCCCACGGCCGGGCAAGATGGAAGGGATTTCCTTCTTAATTCTTGCTTGATTAGATTGATACATCTCCTCTCTTTATATAGAGAGGTTTATTTGACTCCCAAGCAAGGCTTACTTGACCCCTAAGAAAGGGGCCCTTATCTCTAATTAACCCTAAGACTAACGGGCTATACCGCCAGCCCAGGCCATTAGGCCCATTACGTACTCTTAACACTACACCCCACCTGGACATGCAGCTTGTCCTCAAGCTGCAGCCTAACCAACTTATAACCATGACTCGAGGCAACACAAGCCTAACACCTAAAAACAAGCCTCTTACATCTCGGCTTGTTTTATTACTCTCAACCTGAAATGGACTGGGATGATTTATTTTGGACCTCTTAACAAAAAGTGGATACCATCCGCACGTCGGACGTGCACGTGTACAGCCACCTGGATCGCATGGACACCATCTGGACAAAAGGAGTGCATGTGTATGGCCACCTGGAAGTGGTCGCAAGAGCGACCAGCAGAGGCGCCCTCGCGGCGGCCGGCGGCGGAATGCAGTGGTGCTACGCGGTGCGCTCTTGTCGGTGACACCATGCCTTCTCCCTGCCGGACGGCTGTTGGTCGGCACCGCACATAGAAGAGTGGAGGGTTGTCGATGGACAATGGCGAGGAGGGGTGCGCCTCCCCAACCGCTGATGTCGCAGACTTTGAGGGCGTTGTCCGTGGGGAAAACAGTATGCCCAAGATCCCCGACGCAGTGGACGAGATCGAGGTCCTTTGCGCAGCGAAGCGCAACTGGGAGGAGCGGCAGCTGCAGACCACGCAACTCCCGCACACGCCGACGCGCTAGGAGGCCACGTGCAGCAGCCTGCAGCCTCACCGTCGCCGACACGTGGCGGGTAGTGATCCAAGCTGGAAGCGGTGACGGCGACGGCGGAAGCTTGATCTGCTAGATGGGGACGCCCTGGGGAAGCGGTGATGGCGACGACAGGAACTTGATCTGGTGGATCGGGACTCCCGTCGGCGCGGTCGATGCGGGGCCGGAGCTGACCGGTGATGGCTGCTGCACTTGCAGCGGCTGCTGCGGCGGAGGTCGCCAGGAGCGGTGGCTGCCACTGCAGCCAGGGCGGGGCGGTGGATGGCAGCTGCTGCAGCGGCCCGATGAGCGCGGCGGAGGCCACCTGGTGCGGCGGCTGCCACGGCAGCCAGGACGGGGCGGTGGTGGCGGTGGATGGCAGTTGCAGCGGCTGCTGCAGCAGCCCGACGAGCGCGGCGGCTGCCACGACAGCCAGGACGGGGCGATGGATGGCAGCTGCAGCGACTGCTGCAGCAGCCCGGCGAGCGCGGCGGGGGCCGCTTGGTGCGGCGGCTGCCACGGCAGCCACGGCGGCGCGGTGGCGGTGATGGGCGGCGCAGCCGGGTGCGGCCCATAGGACCCGGCCAAGAACAGGTGGATCTCCTGGACCGCCTGTGTTAGGTCCCGCAGCGCCCCGGACACCTCCGGGGTGAGGACAACGGGGGCGGGCGCGACGGAGGATCCCGGCGCGGGCAGGAGCGGGGCGACGGTCGTGACCGGCAGCGGAAGAGACGGGTTGGGCGGCGGTGAAGACATGATCGAACCGAAGCTAGCTGATACCAAATTGTTATGGTGCTGCTAGAAGGAGGGCGCGAGAGGGCCGGCCGGGGGCCTTTTGCCCATGGCCGGGCAAGATGGAAGGGATTTCCTTCTTAATTCTTGCTTGATTAGATTGATACATCTCCTCTCTTTATATAGAGAGGTTTACTTGACTCCCAAGCAAGGCTTACTTGATCCCTAAGAAAGCGACCCTTATCTCTAATTAACCCTAAGACTAACGGGCTATACCGCCAGCCCAGGCCATTAGGCCCATTACGTACTCTTAACACAGTCATAAGATTGTAACTAGTAAGATTTTTAAAACATCAAAACTACTGTTCTTTGTAGTTGTTAAAAACACGACATCTTTCATGTCATTAACAATATATGACAAAAGATGATTATCAACAGATAAACACTATACATAAGCCTGGAGACCACAAAAGTGAAAGATCTATACGAGACTTGTGAAGCATTGATGGTCGCCATTTGCAATGGAAGTTGAAGTACTTAGAATTAAGATGTTTATGATTTTACGTGACCAACTCCAACAACGAAATGCAAACCTTCAGGACTTCAGTAAAAACTTATGTCATATGAAGAGATGTCACCGAAGACCATATGCAGGCAAGCCAACTCTGATGGGTGCTTTGGTTACCTTTATGCCGACAGGATTGGAAATACCGCGGAGGAATTCAACATGAGCACCATCCAGCTGCCTAGTTCTCTCCCCAACCCAGAGCATGTGTGCGGAGCAGTCGTAATAGAGGCCAGAAGTGGAGTCCTCCCTGGTCAGTGCCTGATCATATGGCAAGTGAAGGCACTCATGGGATGTCCAGAATTCAGCTGTGGTCATCATGGGATGCTGAGGAGGCAGACCAGCAGCAAGCAGGAACCCGATGGCGTCATGAACCCTCTGGGCAAGCTCCACATACCTGCTCAGAGAAGAACATAACGAGGTAAGATCTACTTTTATTGTATATAACACAGGATGTCAGTGATCATATTTAGGCTGACTGATATTTCCTACAGAATCCTAGAGAATGAATACCTAGCTATGATTACACGTGACTGATGCTGTCCAGATTAGTGTGCTAAAACAAGTACATCAGTTGTTTGACAAAATCACTTTTCTGGACTTGCAAATTATCCACAAACAAGGTCAGAAGTAAAAATTAAACCAAAACCGTTGCATATATGTGCAAATATGGCAATGACATTGAATGGGGCATGAGCCGTGTGCTGGAGAAAGATTGATGGTAATTTCTGAATTCAGATGATATTTACGGCGGGGTGAAAAGAGTTTTGCATAAAGGCTAGTCACTTGATGAGATCAAGTAGCAATTTAGTCACCTGTCTCCCTGCGTGCTGTGCCTCAGAAAGTACTGAAGATCAGCATATCCTCCATGGGCAAATGCTCTCAAAAGATTCAGGGTGCTCGCAGACTGACTGTAGGCTCTAATCAACCTTTGAGGGTTTGGTGCACGCGATTTCTCATCGAAATCATCGTGGTTGATGATGTCACCTTGATAGGACGGCAGCGTCACTCCATCTCTAGTCTCGATTGGGTTCGATCTTGGCTTTGCAAATTGGCCTGCCATCCTTCCAACCTGAAATACATAGTGCCACAAATCGTTTGTATAACAGGAGAGATGTTTATATACAAAGATGGAGTGTGGATGGTTTTTCTGCCAATCATGGAGGGAGAACATTTAGAAGCATTTCTCTTCAGCATAACAAGAATCTTTATTTTGTCAATACAAGTTTTCTTAATCTGTAGATAAATAAACATGGTTAAGCACCATTTCATAGTTTCATGTAATCTATAGCTTTAATCAATTAGTACTGGTTTGCAGATGAATCGAATGCAAAATAGCAATAGATCATTTTACCATCCATTAAACCAGCAGTATGGGCACAATTATTGTCGGGGACTCCCCAACAGTTATTCCGCTCAAAAAAGACTGACAGTTTAAGGATCCATAAACATGACCGCTTGTGTCATGATCTAGCCAGTAGTCACCTTTTCTGTGATTCTACTGAGATTACAAGTGTTTTCATTATAGACACTTGAATATCTGATGAAATTGTGGAGGCGGCAAAGTCTGAACTGCATTGTGACTTGTGAATTTGATCATCACAATTCACAAGTCAGAAGGACATAAACCCTCGTTAATTGGGGCGCGAATCCAACGGTAGGCTATTTGCGTAGGATCGTCAAATTAAGGAAGGGGTATGCATGGGTGAAAGTGGGAGTCGGACTCGGACCTTGATGATGGGCATCTGGCCCCCGAAGGTGAGGACGACGGCCATCTGGAGCATGAGGCGGAAGGTGTCGCGGATGTTGTTGGCGCCGAACTCCTTGAAGCTCTCGGCGCAGTCGCCGCCCTGCAGGAGGAACGCCCGGCCCATGGCCGCCTCCCCGAGGCGCTCCTCCAGCGTCCACGCCTCCCCCGCGAACACCAGCGGCGGGAAGGACGCCAGCGTGCGCTCCGCCTCCCCGAGCGCCGCCGCGTCCGGGTACTCCGGGATCTGCCGCGCCGGCCGCGCCCTCCAGCTGTCCGGCGCCCACCCGCTCGTCACCGCCGCCGGTGCCGACGACGACGCGCGCACCGACGGGCCCGCCCCGCGGCGACGCGGCGGGTCGGAGGAGGCCAACGAGGACCTCCGGCGGGCGGAGATGAAGGCGACAGGTGCGCGGGAGCCAGCGGCGCAACGGGGAGAACGGGAGCCGCCATTGAGTGTGTGACTGGACGGGGAACGGGGCTGATCTAGAGGCGGTTAGGCATGCCGCGAGAAGCTGTAAGCGCGAATATATATGCAGTGGCGTGGCGGGGCCGAAGGCGGCAGTGCCACCCCGCTAGATAAGACGATCTTCTCGGTTCTCACGTCTTCCGTGTGATTTATAACAAACAAAAAATAATAACATTGGTTTAGTTATTTCCCAATTTTATTATTTTTGGATTATGTAACTTTCTTGCTGTTAGAAGGGAGAGAGAGAGATTGTTGCGGAATATGATGGATGCTGTATTAAGCCTCTCGGGCGGTTTATATAGAGTACAAGGCTGGGCAAGAAGCATCTCCTAGAGATAAGGCAGGAGATGACTACAAATCATAGTCTACCATATACAAAGATATGTCTATATACTCTAACATCCCCCGCAGT
>NC_057794.1:383684189-383718694 GCF_018294505.1 Triticum aestivum | reverse complement strand
GGTGTCGCGTCACGGACGCGTTGACTGTAGAGGAAGCCGACGAGTTGCTCAAGCGGATGATAGCCCTTTGTGCCGATGTCGAGGTAGCCGAGAGTGTAGGGTGGTGTAGCCGTGGTCGATGTCGAGTCGGGCTAGCCGGTGTGGAGGGAGTTGCCGTGGAGCCGCGGGCGCAAGGAGGCACCGAATTAGT
This sequence comes from Triticum aestivum, assembly GCF_018294505.1. Classification (NCBI taxonomy): domain Eukaryota; kingdom Viridiplantae; phylum Streptophyta; class Magnoliopsida; order Poales; family Poaceae; genus Triticum; species Triticum aestivum. Next base: position 383,718,504 of record NC_057794.1, on the reverse strand, counting down.
TATGAGCGCAGTGGTGTCGAAGTAGTGGTGCGCCGGGAAGAAGACGGTGTTGATGACACGTCACGACGAGTTTGCCAAGCCCAGGCACACATCGTGGACGAAAGCACGCATCGGTGTTGCCAGCACCGGGCATGCGTAGACGGACGAAGACGAAGTTGACGAAGCGCCGCACCATGCTTGCCAGGCCCGGGAACACGTCGTTGACGAAGGCACACACCGGTGTTGTCAGCATCGAGCATGCGTAGACTGGGACCTACACGAGTTGTATGCCATGTCAGAGAAATCAGAGAGGCCAACAGAAAAGGACTCGACGACGGTTGTGGCGTCCGTCAGCGCGGGGCCGATGTCGCCCGCGGTTGTCGTAGTAGACGAAGTGGCCGGGGTAGATGACGACGACGCTAGCAGCGGGCTGGTGCTAGACGAAGATGAACGGGGTGGACGGGCGGTTGCGGCAGCTACAGGGGTAGCGGCGGCGGCAGACGAAGAAGAGCGGTGGCGGCAGCCTGACGGCGACGGTGACGGCTATGTTAGGAGCGCGGCGGCGATGCTCGAAGGAGGCAAAGAACCCGATAGCATGACGAAGACCGACGCGAACGGTGGCGTTCTCGCGCCAAGGGAGGCGGCGTGGCGCATATCACGTGAAGTCAACGTGTAGGAACGGCGGAATGGATGGTGGGCCGCGGCGCTAGACCCGAAGGGGCAACGCAGCATCAACGGGCAGGTCGGAGCTACGGCGGGAAGACCTCGGGGCGACAGCGGGGACTGCGGGCCGCGACGCTGCGGCCCGAGGGGGTGACACAACGGCGGTTCGCGAGTCGCTGCATGCTACCTCTTGAGCACTGTGTTGGTTTTCCCTTGAAGAGGAAAGGGTGATGCAGCAGAGTAGCGTAAGTATTTTCCTCAGTTTTTGAGAACCAAGGTATCAATCCAGTAGGAGGCTACGCGCGAGTCCCTCGCACCTACACAAAACAAATAAATCCTCGCAACCAACGCGATAAGGGGTTGTCAATCCCTACACGGTCACTTACGAGAGTGAGATCTGATAGATATGATAAGATAATATTTTTGGTATTTTTATGATACAGATGCAAAGTAAAATAAAAGGCAACGAAAATAACTAAGTGTTGGAAGATTAATATGATGGAAGATAGACCCGGGGGCCATAGGTTTCACTAGTGGCTTCTCTCAAGAGTATAAGTATTTTATGATGGGTGAACAAATTACTGTTGAGCAATTGACAGAATTGAGCATAGTTATGAGAATATCTAGGTATGATCATGTATATAGGCATCACGTCCGAGACAAGTAGACCGACTCCTGCCTGCATCTACTACTATTACTCCACACATCGACCGCTATCCAGCATGCATCTAGAGTATTAAGTTCATAAGAACAGAGTAACGCTTTAAGCAAGATGACATGATGTAGAGGGATAAATTAATGCAATATGATAAAAACCCCATCTTGTTATCCTCGATGGCAACAATACAATACGCGCCTTGTTGTCCCTACTGTCACTGGGAAAGGACACCGCAAGATTGAACCCAAAGCTAAGCACTTCTCCCATTGCAAAAAAGATCAATCTAGTAGGCCAAACCAAACTGATAATTCGAAGAGACTTGCAAAGATAACCAATCATACATAAAAGAATTCAGAGAAGATTCAAATATTATTCATAGATAAACTTGATCATAAACCCACAGTACATCGGTCTCAACAAACACACCGCAAAATAAGATTACATCGAATAGATCTCCACAAAAGAGGGGGAGAACTTTGTATTGAGATCCAAAAAAAGAAAAGAAGCCATCTAGCTAATAACTATGGACCTGAAGGTCTGAGGTAAACTACTCACACATCATCGGAGAAGCTATGGTGTTGATGTAGAAGCCCTCCGTGATCAATGCCCCCTCCGGCGGAGCTCCGGGACAGGCCCCAAGATGGGATCTCGTGGATACAGAAAGTTACGGCGGTGGAATTTGGGTGTTGGCTCCGTATATGATCGTTTGGGGGTACGTAGGTATATATAGGAGGAAGGAGTACGTCGGTGGAGCAACAGGAGGCCCACGAGGGTGGAGGGCGCGCCTGGGGGGGTAGGTGTGCCCCCTACCTCGTGGCTTCCCTGTTGGTTGCTTGATGTAGGGTCCAAGTCTCCTGGATCTTGTTCATTCCGAAAATCACGTTCCCGAAGGTTTCATTCCGTTTGGACTCTGTTTAATATTCTTTTTTTGCGAAACTCTGAAATAGGCAAAAAACAACAATTCTGGGCTGGGCCTCCGGTTAATAGGTTAGTCCAAAAATAATATAAAAGTGAATAATAAAGCCCAATAATGTCCAAAACAGAAGATAATATAGCATGGAGCAATCAAAAATTATAGATACGTTGGAGACGTATCAAGCATCCCCAAGCTTAATTCCTGCTCGTCCTCGAGTAGGTAAATGATAAAAAAACAGAATTATTGATGTGGAATGCTACTTGGCATACTTTCAGTGTAATTCTTCTTAATTGTCGTATGAATATTTAGATCCAGAAGATTCAAGACAAAAGTTTAATATTGACATAAAAATAATGATACTTCAAGCATACTAACTAAGCAATTATGTGTCTTCAAAATAACCAAAGAAAGTTATCCCTACAAAATCATATAGTCTGGCTATGCTCTATCTTCACCACGCAAAGTATTTAAATCATGCACAACCCCGATGACAAGCCAAACAATTGTTTCATACTTTTAATGTTCTCAAACTTTTTCAATTTTCACGCAATACATGAGCGTGAGCCATGGACATAGCACTATAGGTGCAATAGAATGGTGGTTGTGGAGAAGACAAAAGGGAGAAGATAGTCTCACATCAACTAGGCGTATCAACGGGCTATGGAGATGCCCATCAATAGATATCAATGTGAGTGAGTAGGGATTGCCATGCAACGGATGCACTAGAGCTATAAGTATATGAAAGTTCAAGAATAAACTAAGTGGGTGTGCATCCAACTCGCTTGCTCACGAAGACCTAGGGCATTTTGAGGAAGCCCATCATTGGAATATGCAAGCCAAGTTCTATAATGAAAAATTCCCACTAGTATATGAAAGTGATATCATAGGAGACTCTCTATCATGAAGATCATGGTGCTACTTTGAAGCACAAGTGTGGTAAAAGGATAGTAGTATTGTCCCTTCTCTCTTTTTCTCTCATTTTTTTATTTTTTTATTTGGGCCTTTTCTCTTTTTTTTATGGCCTCTTTTTTTTTTGCGTCCGGAGTCTGATCCCGACTTGTGGGGGAATCATAGTCTCCATCATCCTTTCCTCACTTGGGACAATGCTCTAAAAATGATGATCATCACACTTTTATTTACTTACAACTCAACAATTACAACTCGATGCTTTAGAACAAAATATGACTCTATGTGAATGCCTCCGGAGGTGTACCGGGATATGCAATGAATCAAGAGTGACATGTAAAGAATTATGAATGGTGGCTTTGCCACAAATACAATGTCAACTACATGATCATGCAAAGCAATATGACAATGATGGAGCGTGTCATAGTAAACGGAATGGTGGAAAGTCGCATGGCAATATATCTCGGAATGGCTATGGAAATTCCATGATAGGTAGGTATGGTGGCTGTTTTGAGGAAGGTATATGGTGGGTGTATGATACCGGCGAAAGGTGCGCGGTATTAGAGAGGCTAGCAATGGTGGAAGGGTAGAAACGTGTGTATAATCCATGGACTCAACATTAGTCATAAAGAACTCACATACTTATTGCAAAAATCTACAAGTTTATCAAAGCAAAGTATCACGCGCATGCTCCTAGGGAGATAGATTGGTAGGAAAAGACCATCGCTAGTTCCCGACCTCCACTCATAAGGAAGACAATCAATAAATAAATCATGCTCCGACTTCATCACATAACGGTTCACCATACGTGCATGCTACAGGAATCACAAACTTTAACACAAGTATTTCTCAAATTCACAACTACTCAACTAGCACAACTTTAATATCACTACCTCCATATCTCAAAACAATCATGAAGCATCAAACTTCTCTTAGTATTCAAAACACTCATAAGGAAGTTTTTACTAATCTTGAATACCTAGCTGAAGGAAATATGCCCTAGAGGCAATAATAAAGTTATTATTTATTTCCTTATATCATGATAAAAGTTTATTATTCATGCTAGAATTGTATTAACCGGAAACATAATACATGTGTGAATACATAGACAAACAGAGTGTCACTAGTATGCCTCTACTTGACTAGCTCGTTAATCAAAGATGGTTATGTTTCCTAACCATGGACAAAGAGTTGTTATTTGATTAATGGGATCACATCATTAGTTGAATGATCTGATTGACATGACCCATTCCATTAGCTTAGCACCCGATCGTTTAGTATGTTGCTATTGCTTTCTTCATGACTTATACATGTTCCTATGACTATGAGATTATGCAACTCCCGTTTGCCAGAGGAACACTTTGTGTGCTACCAAACGTCACAACGTAACTGGGTGATTATAAAGGAGCTCTACAGGTGTCTCCAAAGGTACATGTTGGGTTGGCGTATTTCGAGATTAGGATTTGTCACTCTGATTGTCGGAGAGGTATCTCTGGGCCCTCTCGGTAATGCATATCACTTAAGCCTTGCAAGCATTGCGACTAATGATTTAGTTGCGGGATGATGTATTACAGAACGAGTAAAGAGACTTGCCGGTAACAAGATTGAACTAGGTATAGGATACCGACGATCGAATCTCGGGCAAGTAACATACCGATGACAAAGGGAACAACGTATGTCGTTATGCGGTCTGACCGATAAAGATCTTCGTAGAATATGTAGGAGCCAATATGGGCATCCAGGTCACGCTATTGGTTATTGACCGGAGACGTGTCTCGGTCATGTCTACATTGTTCTCGAACCCGTAGGGTCCGCACGCTTAAGGTTACGATGACAGTTATATTGTGAGTTTATGCATTTTGATGTACCGAAGTTTGTTCGGAGTCCCGGATGTGATCACGGACATAACGAGGAGTCTCGAAATGGTCGAGACATAAAGATTGATATATTGGAAGCCTATGTTTGGATATCGGAAGTGTTCCGGGTGAAATCGGGATTTTACCGGAGTACCGGGAGGTTACTGGAACCTCCCGGGAGCTATATGGGCCATAGTGGGCCTTAGTGGAAAAGAGAAGAGGCAGCCCAAGATGGGCCGTGCGCCCCTCCCCTCCCTTGGTCCGAATAGGACAAGGAGAGGGGCCCGGCCACCCTCTCTCTTTTCCCCCCTCCGCGAATCCTATTCCAACTAGGATTGGGGGGGGGGGAATCCTACTCCGAGAGGGAGTAGGACTCTCCTGGCGCGCCTCTCCTAGGCCGGCCGCACCCCCCCTTTGGTCCTTTATATACGAAGGCGGGGCACCCCAGAGACACACAAGTTGATCTACGTGATCTTACTCTTAGCCATGTGCAGCGCCCCCAGCCACCATAGTCCTCGATAATATTGTAGCGGTGCTTAGGCGAAGCCCTGCGGCAGTAGTACATCAAGATCGTCACCACGCCATCGTGCTGACGGAACTCTTCCCTGACACTTTGCTGGATCGGAGTCCGGGGATCGTCATCGAGCTGAACGTGTGCTAAAACTCGGAGGTGCCGTAGTTTCGGTGCTTGATCGGTCGGGCCATGAAGACGTACGACTACATCAACCAAACGCTTCCGTTGTCGATCTACAAGGTATGTAGATCACACTCTCCCCTCGTTGCTATGCATCACCATGATCTTGCGTGTGCGTAGGAATTTTTTTGAAATTACTACGTTACCCAATAGTGGTATCAGAGCCAGGTTTTATATGTTGATGTTATATGCACGAGTAGAACACAAGTGAGTTGTGGGCGATATAAGTCATACTGCTTACCAGCATGTCATACTTTGGTTTGGCGGTATTGTTGGACGAAGCGGCCCGGACTGACATTACGCGTATGCTTACGCGAGACCGGTTCTCCCGACGTGCTTTGCACATAGGTGGCTTGCGGGTGACAGTTTCTCCAACTTTAGTTGAACCAAGTGTGGCTACGCCCGGTCCTTGCGAAGGTTAAAACAGCACCAACTTGACAAACTATCGTTGTGGTTTTGATGCGTAGGTAAGATTGGTTCTTGCTTAAGCCCGTAGCAGCCACGTAAAACTTGCAACAACAAAGTAGAGGACGTCTAACTTGTTTTTGCAGGGCATGTTGTGATGTGATATGGTCAAGACATGATGCTAAATTTTATTGTATGAGATGATCATGTTTTGTAACTGAGTTATCGGCAACTGGCAGGAGCCATATGGTTGTCGCTTTATTGTATGCAATGCAATCGCGCTGTAATGCTTTACTTTATCACTAAGCGGTAGCGATAGTCGTGGAAGCATATGATTGGCGAGACGACAATGATGCTACGATGGAGATCAAGGTGTCGCGCCGGTGACGATGGTGATCATGACGGTGCTTCGAAGATGGAGATCACAAGCACAAGATGATGATGGCCATATCATATCACTTATATTGATTGCATGTGATGTTTATCTTTTATGCATCTTATCTTGCTTTGATTGACGGTAGCATTATAAGATGATCTCTCACTAAATTATCAAGAAGTGTTCTCCCTGAGTATGCACCATTGCGAAAGTTCTTCGTGCTGAGACACCACGTGATGATCGGGTGTGATAGGCTCTACGTTCAAATACAACAGGTGCAAAACAGTTGCACACGCGGAATACTCAGGTTATACTTGACGAGCCAAGCATATACAGATATGGCCTCGGAACACAGAGACCGAAAGGTCAAGCGTGAATCATATAGTAGATATGATCAACATAGTGATGTTCACCAATGAAACTACTTCATCTCACGTGATGATCGGACATGGTTTAGTTGATTTGGATCACGTAAACACTTAGAGGATTATAGGGATGTCTATCTAAGTGGGAGTTCTTTGAGTAATATGATTAATTGAACCTAAATTTATCATGAACTTAGTACCTGATAGTATCTTGCTTGTTTATGTATGTTTGTAGATAAATGGCCCGTGCTGTTGTTCCGTTGAATTTTTATGCGTTCCTTGAGAAAGCAAAGTTGAAAGATGATGGTAGCAATTACAAGGACTGGGTCCGTAACTTGAGGATTATCCTCATTGCTGCACATAAGAATTACGTCTTGGAAGCACCGCTGGGTGCCAGGCCTGCTGCTAGAGCAACACCAGATGTTGTGAACGTCTGGCAGAGCAAAGCTGATGACTACTCGATAGTTCAATGTGCCATGCTTTACGGCTTAGAACCGGGACTTCAACGACGTTTTGAACGTCATGGAGCATATGAGATGTTCCAGGAGTTGAAGTTAATATTTCAAGCAAATGCCCGGATTGAGAGATATGAAGTCTCCAATAAGTTCTATAGCTGCAAGATGGAGGAGAACAGTTCTGTCAGTGAGCATATACTCAAAATGTCTGGGTATAATAATCACTTGATTCAGATGGGAGTTAATCTTCCAGATGATTGCGTCATTGACAGAATTCTCCAATCACTGCCACCAAGCTACAAGAGCTTCATGATGAACTATAATATGCAAGGGATGAATAAGACTATTCCCGAGCTCTTCGCAATGCTGAAAGCTGCGGAGGTAGAAATCACAAAGGAGCATCAAGTATTGATGGTCAACAAGACCACTAGTTTCAAGAAAAAGGGCAAAGGGAAGAAGAAGGGGAACTTCAAGAAGAACAACAAACAAGTTGCTGCTCAAGAGAAGAAACCCAAGTCTGGACCTAAGCTTGAAATTGAGTGCTTCTACTGCAAGCAGACTGGTCACTGGAAGCGGAACTGCCCCAAGTATTTGGCGGATAAGAAGGATGGCAAGGTGAACAAAGGTATATGTGATATACATGTTATTGATGTGTACCTTACTAATGCTCGCAGTAGCACCTGGGCATTTGATACTGGTTCTGTTGCTAATATTTGCAACTCGAAACAGGGACTACGGATTAAGCGAAGATTGGCTAAGGACGAGGTGACGATGCGCGTGGGAAACGGTTCCAAAGTCGATGTGATCGCGGTCAGCACGCTACCTCTACATCTACCTTTGGGATTAATATTAGACCTAAATAATTGTTATTTGGTGCCAGCGTTGAGCATGAACATTATATCTGGATCTTGTTTGATGCGAGACGGTTATTCATTTAAATCAGAGAATAATGGTTGTTCTATTTATATGAGTAATATCTTTTATGGTCATGCACCCTTGAAGAGTGGTCTATTCTTATTGAATCTCGATAGTAGTAACACACATATTCATAATGTTGAAGCCAAAAGATGCAGAGTTGATAATGATAGTGCAACTTATTTGTGGCACTGCCGTTTAGGTCATATCGGTGTAAAGCGCATGAAGAAACTCCATACTGATGGACTTTTGGAACCACTTGATTATGAATCACTTGGTACTTGCGAACCGTGCCTCATGGGCAAGATGACTAAAACACCGTTCTCCGGTACTACGGAGAGAGCAACAGATTTGTTGGAAATCATACATACAGATGTATGTGGTCCGATGAATATTGAGGCTCATGGCGGATATCGTTATTTTCCCACCTTCACAGATGATTTAAGAAGATATGGGTATATCTACTTAATGAAACATAAGTCTGAAACATTTGAAAAGTTCAAAGAATTTCAGAGTGAAGTTGAAAATCATCGTAATAAGAAAATAAAGTTTCTACGATCTGATCGTGGACGAGAATATTTGAGTTATGAGTTTGGTGTACATTTGAAACAATGCGGAATAGTTTCGCAACTCACGCCACCCGGAACACCACAGCGTAATGGTGTGTCCGAACGTCGTAATCGTACTTTACTAGATATAGTGCGATCTATGATGTCTCTTACTGATTTACCGCTATCGTTTTGGGGTTATGCTTTAGAGACAGCTGCATTCACGTTAAATAGGGCACCATCAAAATCCGTTGAGACGACGCCTTATGAACTATGGTTTGGTAAGAAACCAAAGTTGTCATTTCTGAAAATTTGGGGCTGCGATGCTTATGTGAAAAAGCTTCAACCTGATAAGCTCAAACCCAAACCGGAGAAATGTTTCTTCATAGGATATCCAAAGGAGACTATTGGATACACCTTCTATCACAGATCCGAAGGCAAGACTTTTGTTGCTAAGTTCGGAAACTTTCTAGAGAAGGAGTTTCTCTCGAAAGAAGTGAGTGGGAGGAAAGTAGAACTTGACGAGGTAACTGTACCTGCTCCCTTATTGGAAAATAGTGCATCACAGAAAACTGTTTCTGTGACACCTACACCAATTAGTGAGGAAGCTAATGATAATGATCATGAAACTTCGAAACAAGATACTACTGAACCTCGTAGATCAACCAGAGTGAGATCCGCGCCAGAGTGGTACGGTAATCCAGTTCTGGAAGTCATGCTACTAGATCATGATGAACCTACGAACTATGAAGAAGCCATGGTGAGCCCAGATTCCGCAAGATGGCTTGAAGCCATGAAATCTGAGATGGGATCCATGTATGAGAACAAAGTATGGACTTTGGTTGACTTGCCCGATGATCGGCAAGCAATTGAGAATAAATGGATCTTCAAGAAGAAGACTGACGCCGACGGTAATATTACTGTCTACAAAGCTCGACTTGTCGCAAAAGGGTTTCGGCAAGTTCAAGGGATTGAATACGATGAGACCTTCTCACCCGCAGCGATGCTTAAGTCTATCCGAATCATGTTAGCAATTGCCGCATTTTATGATTATGAAATTTGGCAGATGGATGTCAAAACTGCATTCCTGAATGGATTTCTGGAAGAAGAGTTGTATATGATGCAACCAAAAGGTTTTGTCGATCCAAAGGGAGCTAACAAAGTGTGCAAGCTCCAGCGATCCATTTATGGACTGGTGCAAGCCTCTCGGAGTTGGAATAAACACTTTGATAGTGTGATCAAAGCATTTGGTTTTATACAGACTTTTGGAGAAGCCTGTATTTACAAGAAAGTGAGTGGGAGCTCTATAGCATTTCTGATATTATATGTGGATGACATATTACTTGATTGGAAATGATATAGAATTTCTGGATAGCATAAAGGGATACTTGAATAAGAGTTTTCCAATGAAAGACCTCGGTGAAGCTGCTTACATATTAGGCATAAAGATCTATAGAGATAGATCGAGACGTTTAATTGGACTTTCACAAAGCACATACCTTGACAAGATTTTGAAGAAGTTCAAAATGGATCAAGCAAAGAAAGGGTTCTTGCCTGTGTTACAAGGTGTGAAGTTGAGTAAGACTCAATGTCCGACCACTGCAGAAGATAGAGAGAAGATGAAAGATGTTCCCTATGCTTCAGCCATAGGATCTATCATGTATGCAATGCTGTGTACCAGACCTGATGTGTGCCTTGCTATAAGTCTAGCAGGGAGGTACCAAAGTAATCCAGGAGTGGATCACTGGACAGCGGTCAAGAACATCCTGAAGTACCTGAAAAGGACTAAGGATATGTTTCTCGTATATGGAGGTGACAAAGAGCTCATCGTAAACGGTTACGTTGATGCAAGCTTTGACACTGATCCGGACGATTCTAAATCGCAAACCGGATACGTGTTTACATTAAATGGTAGAGCTGTTAGTTGGTGCAGTTCTAAACAAAGCGTCGCGGCGGGATCTACGTGTGAAGCGGAATACATAGCTGCTTGGAAGCAGCAAATGAAGGAGTCTGGATGAAGGAGTTCATATCCGATCTAGGTGTCATACCTAGTGCATCGGGTCCAATGAAAATCTTTTGTGACAATACTGGTGCAATTGCCTTGGCGAAGGAATCCAGATTTCACAAGAGAACCAAGCACATCAAGAGACGCTTCAATTCCATCCGGGATCTAGTCCAGGTGGGAGACATAGAGATTTGCAAGATACATACGGATCTGAATGTTGCAGACCCGTTGACTAAACCTCTTCCACGAGCAAAACATGATCAGCACCAAGGCTCCATGGGTGTTAGAATCATTACTATGTAATCTAGATTATTGACTCTAGTGCAAGTGGGAGACTGAAGGAAATATACCCTAGAGGCAATAATAAATTTATTATTTATTTCCTTATATCATGATAAAAGTTTATTATTCATGCTAGAATTGTATTAACCGGAAACATAATACATGTGTGAATACATAGACAAACAGAGTGTCACTAGTATGCCTCTACTTGACTAGCTCGTTAATCAAAGATGGTTATGTTTCCTAACCATGGACAAAGAGTTGTTATTTGATTAACGGGATCACATCATTAGTTGAATGATCTAATTGACATGACCCATTCCATTAGCTTAGCACCCGATCGTTTAGTATGTTGCTATTGCTTTCTTCATGACTTATACATGTTCCTATGACTATGAGATTATGCAACTCCCGTTTGCCAGAGGAACACTTTGTGTGCTACCAAACGTCACAACATAACTGGGTGATTATAAAGGAGCTCTACAGGTGTCTTCAAAGGTACATGTTGGGTTGGCGTATTTCGAGATTAGGATTTGTCGGAGAGGTATCTCGGGGCCCTCTGGGTAATGCACATCACTTAAGCCTTGCAAGAATTGCGACTAATGATTTAGTTGCAGGATGATGTATTACAGAACGAGTAAAGATACTTGCCGGTAACGAGATTGAACTAGGTATAGGATACCGACGATCGAATCTCGGGCAAGTAACATACCGATGACAAAGGGAACAACGTATGTTGTTATGCGGTCTGACCGATAAAGATCTTCGTAGAATATGTAGGAGCCAATATGGGCATCCAGGTCCCGCTATTGGTTATTGACCGGAGACATGTCTCGGTCATGTCTACATTGTTCTCGAACCCGTAGGGTCCGCACGCTTAAGGTTACGATGACAGTTATATTATGAGTTTACGCATTTTGATGTACCGAAGTTTGTTCAGAGTCCCGGATGTGATCACGGACATGACGAGGAGTCTCGAAATGGTCGAGACATAAAGATTTATATATTGGAAGCCTATGTTTGGATATTGGAAGTGTTCCGGGTGAAATCAGGATTTTACCGGAGTACCGGGAGGTTACCGGAACCCCCCAGGAGCTATATGGGCCATAGTGGGCCTTAGTGGAAAAGAGAAGAGGCAGCCCAAGATGGGCCGCGCGCCCCTCCCATCCCTTGGTCCGAATAGGACAAGGAGAGGGGGCCGGCCACCCTCTCTCTTTTCCCCCCTCCGCGAATCCTATTCCAACTAGGATTGGGGGGGGGGGAATCCTACTCCCAGAGGGAGTAGGACTCTCCTGGCGCGCCTCTCCTAGGCCAGCCGCACCCCCCTTTGGTCCTTTATATACGGAGGCAGGGGCACCCCAGAGACACACAAGTCGATCCACGTGATCTTACTCTTAGCCATGTGCGGCGCCCCCAGCCACCATAGTCCTCGATAATATTGTAGCGGTGCTTAGGCGAAGCCCTGCGTCAGTAGTACATCAAGATCGTCACCACGCCATCGTGCTGACGGAACTCTTCCCCGACACTTTGCTGGATCGGAGTTCGGGGATCGTTATCGAGCTGAACGTGTGCTAAAACTCGGAGGTGCCGTAGTTTCGGTGCTTGATCGATCGGGCCGTGAAGACGTACGACTACATCAACCAAACGCTTCCGTTGTCGATCTACAAGGTATGTAGATCACACTCTCCCCTCGTTGCTATGCATCACCATGATCTTGCGTGTGCGTAGGAATTTTTTTGAAATTACTACGTTACCCAACACTAGCATCTTAGGATTATTTAAGAAAATTACCATGCTATTTAAGACTCTCAAAATAATCTAAGTGAAGCATGAAAGATCAATAGTTTCTATAAAACAAATCCACCACCGTGCTCTAAAAGATATAAGTGAAGCACTAGAGCAAAAACTATATAACTCAAAAGATATAAGTGAAGCACATAGAGTATTCTAATAATTTCCGAATCATGTGTGTCTCTCTCAAAAGGTACGTACAGCAAAGATGATTGTGGTAAACTAAAGAGCAAAGACTCAAATCATACAAGACGCTCCAAGCAAAACACATATCATGTGGTGAATAAAAATATAGCTCCAAGTAAAGTTACCGATGGAAGTAGACGAAAGAGGGGATGCCTTTAGGGGCATCCCCAAGCTTTGGCTTTTAGGTGTCCTTAGATTATCTTGGGGGTTCCATGGGCATCCACAATCTTAGGCACTTACCACTCCTTTGTCCATAATCCATCAAATCCTTACCCAAAACTTGAAAACTTCACAACACAAAACTTAAAATAGAAAATCTCGTGAGCTCCGTTAACGAAAGAAAACACAAGACCACTTCAAGGTACTGTAATTAACTCATTATTTATTTATATTGGTGTTAAACCTACTGTATTCCAACTTCTCTATGGTTTATAAACTATTTTACTAGCCATAGATTCATCAAAATAAGCAAACAACACTTGAAAAACAGAATCTGTCAAAAACAGAACAGTCTGTAGTAATCTGCAGCTAGCGCAAGATCTGGAACCCCAAAAATTCTAAGATAAATTGCTGGACGTGAGGAATTTATCTATTAATCATCTGCAGAAAGAATTAACTAAATATCACTTTTCAAATAAAAATGGCAGCAGTTCTCGTGAGCGCTAAAATTTCTGTTTTTTACAGCAAGATTAACAAGACTTTCCCCAAGTCTTCCCAATGGTTCTACTTGGCACAAGCACTAATTAAACACAAAAAACACAACCAAAACACAAACTAGATAAATTATTTATTACTAAACAGGAGCAAAATCAAGGAATAAAAAAATGGCTTGCCTCCCAACAAGCGCTATTGTTTAACGCCCCTAGCTAGGCATCATAAGATTGCATCAAAGCATCAATGATATGTTTGGTAAAAGCTTTATTTTGACTATAAGCATGTGGAGAATTTAGCACGGATTGCAACAAGGAAATAAAATCTATCAAAGAGCAGCTATCATAATTAAATTCCTTGAAATCCAAAATAGTGGGTTCATCAACATCTAGAGTTTTGATCTCTTCAATCCCACTTTTATCAAATTTAGCATCAAGATCTAAAAACTCAGAATTTTTAGAACACCTTCTAGGTAAAGGTGGATCATATTCAGTCCCATCATTATCAAGATTCATATTGCAAAACAAATATTTAATAGGGGACACATCAATAACTTTTAGATCTCCATCTTTATTACCATGGAAACTATAAGAACACGCTCTTATAAAGGAATATTTCGTAGCACGCATCCTAGCGGTTCTTTCTTTGCACTCATCAATGGAAATTCTCATGGCTTTGAGAGACTCATTGATATCATGCTTAGGAGGAATAGATCTAAGTTTTAAAGAATCAACATCAAGAGAAATTCTATAAACGTTCCTAGCCAAATCATCAACTTTAAGCAATTTCTCTTCAAACAAAGCATTGAAATTCTTTTGTGAATTCATAAATTCCTTAACTAGTCTCAAATTCAGAGGATATCTTATTAAAATTTCCATAAGAATTGTTGTAGGAATTATCATAATTATTAGAGGAATTACTAGGATAAGGCCTAGGATTAAAGTTTCCTCTATACGCGTTGTTACCAAAACTATTCCTACCAACAAAATTCACATCCATAGATTCATTGTTATTCTCAATCAAAGTAGACAAAGGCATATCATTAGGATCAGAATAAACACTCTTAGTAGCAAATAATTTCATAAGTTAATCCAACTTTCCACTCAAAACATTAATTTCTTCTATCGCATGCACTTTTTTATTAGTAGATCTTTCAGTGTGCCATTGAGAATAATTAACCATAATATTATCTAGGAGTTTAGTAGATTCTCCTAAAGTGATTTCCATAAAAGTGCCTCCCGCGGCCGAATCTAAAAGATTTGTAGAAGCAAAACTCAATCCGGCAGAATTTTTTTGTATAATCATCCACAAATTTAAACCATGTGTTGGGCAATTACGTATCATTAATTTCATCCTCTCCGAAGCTTGTGCAACATGTTCATGATCAAGTTGCTTAAAATTCATAATATCATTTCTAAGAGAGATGATCTTAGCGGGAGGAAAATACTTAGAGATAAAAGCATCTTTGCACTTATTCCAAGAATCAATACTATTTTTAGGCAAAGACGAAAACCAAGCTTTAGCACGATCTCTAAGCGAAAAAGGAAATAGCTTCAATTTAACAATATCATTGTCCACATCTTTCTTCTTTGGATATCACACAAATCAACGAAGCTATTTAGATGGGTAGCGGCATCTTCACTAGGAAGGCCGGAAAACGGATCTTTCATGACAAGATTCAGCAAAGCAGCATTAATTTCACAAGATTCAGCATCGGTAAGAGGAGCAAATCGGAGTGCTAATAAAATCATTGTTGTTGGTATTGGTAAAGTCACACAATTTAGTGTTATCTTGAGCCAACGTGACAAGCAAGCAATCCAACACATAAGCAAACGAGGATCAAGCGAAAAAGAGGCAAATAGAGAAGGAGAGGGAGGATAGAGACAGAGAGAGGGCGAATAAAACGAACATGGTGAAGTGGGGGAGAGGAAAATGAGAGGCAAATGACAAATAATGTAATGCGAGAGATAAGGGTTTGTGATGGGTACTTGGTATGTTGACTTTTGCGTAAACCTCCCCGCCAACGACGCCAGAAATTGCTCGTTGTCGGGAGTCAAATCTTGACTTGACTTGGCGCGAATCTCCCTGGCAATGGCGCCAGAAATTCTTCTTGCTACCTCTTGAGCACTGTGTTGGTTTTCCCTTGAAGAGGAAAGGGTGATGCAGCAAAGTAGCGTAAGTATTTCCCTCAGTTTTTGAGAACCAAGGTATCAATCCAGTAGGAGGCTACGCGCGAGTCCCTCGCACCTACACAAAATAAATAAATCCTCGCAACCAACGCGATAAGGGGTTGTCAATCCCTACATGGTCACTTACGAGAGTAAGATCTGATAGATATGATAAGATAATATTTTTGGTATTTTTATGATAAAGATGCAAAGTAAAATAAAAGGCAATGAAAATAACTAAGTGTTGGAAGATTAATATGATGGAAGATAGACCCGGGGGCCATAGGTTTCACTAGTGGCTTCTCTCAAGAGCATAAATATTTTACGGTGGGTGAACAAATTACTGTTGAGCAATTGACATAATTGAGCATAGTTATGAGAATATCTAGGTATGATCATGTATATAGGCATCACGTCCGAGACAAGTAGACCGACTCCTGCTTGCATCTACTACTATTACTCCACACATGGACCGCTATCCAGCATGCATCTAGAGTATTAAGTTCATAAGAATAGAGTAACGCTTTAAGAAAGATGACATGATGTAGAGGGATAAATTCATGCAATATGATAAAACCCCCATCTTGTTATCCTCGATGGCAACAATACAATACGTGCCTTGCTGCCCCTACTGTCACTGGGAAAGGACACCGCAAGATTGAACCCAAAGCTAAGCACTTCTACCATTGCAAGAAAGATCAATCTAGTAGGCCAAACCAAATTGATAATTCGAAGAGACTTGCAAAGATAACCAATCATACATAAAAGAATTCAGAGAAGATTCAAATATTGTTCATAGATAAACTTGATCATAAACCCACAATTCATCGGTCTCAACAAACACACCACAAAAGAAGATTACATCGAATAGATCTCCACAAGAGAGGGGGAGAACTTTGTATTGAGATCCAAAAAGAGAGAAGAAGTCGTCTAGCTAATAACTATGGACCCGAAGGTCTGAGGTAAACTACTCACACATCATCGGAGAGGCTATGGTGTTGATGTAGAAGCCCTCCATGATCGATGCCGCCTCCGGCGGAGCTCCGGAACAGGCCCCAAGATGGGATCTCGTGGATACAGAAATTTACGACGGTGGAATTAGGGTTTTGGCTCCGTATCTGATCGTTTGGGGGTACGTAGGTATATATAGGAGGAAGGAGTACGTCAATGGAGCAACAGGGGGCCCACGAGGGTGGAGGGCGCGCCCCCTACCTCGTGGCTTCCCTGTTGGTTGCTTGACGTAGGGTCCAAGTCTCCTAGATCTTGTTCGTTCCAAAAAGCACGTTCCCGAAGGTTTCATTTTGTTTGGACTCCGTTTGATATTCTTTTTCTGCGAAACTCTGAAATAGGCAAAAAACAACAATTCTGGGCTGGGCCTCCGGTTAATAGGTTAGTCCCAAAAATAATATAAATGTGAATAATAAAGCCCAATAATGTCCAAAACAGAAGATAATATAGCATGGAGCAATCAAAAATTATAGATACGTTGGAGATGTATCAGTGCAGCTGTGGGGACAACCTTAGGACGGCGGCGTGGACCATGTGCCACGCTCGCTACGGCCCAGCGAGGCAGCGCAGCGATGGCGCGAGGGTTGGTGCAGTCACATGACGGCCTGGTGCGGACGGCCTCAGGACGGCGGTGGACCGCGGGCCGCAACACTACGGCCCGAAGGGGCGACGCAATGGTGACGTGGGTCGGTGCAACCGGGAAAAGAACCTCGGGGCGGCTGCGCTGCAGCCCGACGAGGCGACGCAACGGCAACCCGTTGCTCGATCGGTGGAGGGACACGCTGAACTTGGGGACGATCTTCACGGGACCCGCGGAGGCACACACAACTGACTGTCAGGTCAGTCGAGCTGCACGGGTGGAGCGGATCGCAAGCAGACGGGTGATCAATCCGATTACTCACGAGGTCGATGTAGCAGGGGAGTCTGACTGGAGGTAGTGCACCTAGACGAAGACCAGTTGGCGCAACATTGGGCCAGATCAAAGATGGAAAGTGAACTTTTGTTGATTGCTTTGCACACGTAGTGTATTGTGTGTCAAAACTTATAGATGTTGTCACGTGATGAAGCTTCTTGCATGGAGAGAGATCTGATCTCCATATGGCCTGCCCTTCTGTGCGGGTGCAAACCAGCGCATGACTTGCCCAAGCGACTGACGCGCATGAACACATGATGTGCTGCCACGCGCGTGAAGCCTACATCAGCATCTAGCCGATTCTGGTGGAGGTGGAGTGGACGTGTCCCGATCAGATAGGGGCAATGACGGCCGACCGGCATAGGATGTGCAGATCGGATGGGTGTGCGGGTGTTCCCTACAGCGCCACTAGCCACACGATGTCGCAGTCATACCAGTAGCCGGTGTAATCGCCGAGGTCGAAGTAGATGGCGCGTGAGGGTCGACGGCGTCGGCGGGCGACGCAAATCAATCGTAGATGGGAAAACCAAAGAAGAAGCACGGATCAAGACTACCGGCGTGAGAGAGAAAAACCCGGATCAAGGATCGGGAAAAAGACTCTCTAGAGCAGTCGGTCAACATGACCGGCGGACGAACCCAAGGTATGGGCTGAAGGAAATATGCCCTAGAGGCAATAATAAAGTTGTTATTTATATTTCCTTATATCATGATAAATTTTTTATTATTCATGCTAGAATTGCATTAACCGAAAACTTAGTACATGTGTGGATACATAGACAAACAGAGTGTCCCTAGTATGCATCTACTTAACTAGTCCGTTAATCAAAGATGGTTAAGTTTCCTAGCCATAGACATGAATTGTCACTTGATGAACAGGATCACATCATTAGAGAATGATGTGATGGACAAGACCCATCCGTTAGCTTAGCATAATGATCGTTAAGTTTTTCTACTATTGCTTTCTTCATGACTTATACATGTTCCTCAGACTATGAGATTATGCAACTCCCGAATACCAGAAGAACACCTTGTCTGCTATCAAATGTCACAACGTAACTGGGTGATTATAAAGATGCTTTACAGGTGTCTCCAATAGTGTTTATTGAGTTGGCATAGATCGAGATTAGGATTTGTCACACCTCGGTCATATCATCGTAGTGCTTAGGTGAAGCCCTGCGCCGGTTTCTTCATCATCACCGTCACCATGCCGTCGTGCTGACGGAACTCTCCCTCGGCCTCAACTGGATCAAGAGATCGAGGGACGTCATCGAGCTGAATGTGTGCTGAACGTGGAGGTGCCGTATGTTCGGTACTTGGATTGGTTGGATCGCGAAGACGTTCGACTACATCAGCCGCGTTACTAAATGCTTCCGCTTTCAGTCTACGAGGGTA
The DNA here is from genome assembly GCF_018294505.1 of Triticum aestivum. Classification (NCBI taxonomy): domain Eukaryota; kingdom Viridiplantae; phylum Streptophyta; class Magnoliopsida; order Poales; family Poaceae; genus Triticum; species Triticum aestivum. The sequence goes on along the minus strand of NC_057794.1, from coordinate 383,699,372 downwards.
AGTGGATACACTCTCCCCGCTTGTTGCTATTCTTCTCCTAGATAGATCTTGCGTGATCATAGGAAAATTTTGAAATACTACATTCCCCAACAGTGGCATCCAAGCCAGGTCTATGTGTAGATGTTATCTGCACGAGTAAAACACAATGAGTTGTGGGCGATAATAGTCATACTGCTTACCAGCAATGCCTTACTTTGATTCGGCGGTATTGTTGGATGAAGCGGCCTGGACCGACATTACATGATCGCGTTCATGAGACTGGTTCTATCGACGTGCTTCACACACAGGTGGCTAGCGGGTGTCTATTTCTCCAGCTTTAGTTGAATCGAGTTTGACTACGCCCGGTCCTTGTTGAAGGTTAAAACATCACACTTGATGAAAAATCGTTGTGGTTTTGATGCGTAGGTAAGAATGGTTCTTGCTAGAAGCCCATAGCAGCCACGTAAAACTTGCAACAACAAAGTAGAGGACATCTAACTTGTTTGCAGGGCATGTTGTGATGTGATATGGTCAAGACATGATAATATAAATTGTTGTATGAGATGATCATGTTTTGTAACAGTTATCGGCAACTGGAAGGAGCCATATGGTTTTCACTTTATTGTATGAAATGCAATCGCCATGTAATTGCTTTACTTTATCACTAAGTGGTAGTGATAGTCCAAGAAAAAATAGTTGGCGAGACGACAACGATGCTACGATGGAGATCAAGGTGTCAAGCCAGTGACGATGGTGATCATGACGGTGCTTTGGAGATGGAGATCAAAGGCACAAGATGACGATGGCCATACCATATCACTTATTTTGATTGCATGTGATGTTTATCCTTTATGCATCTTATTTTGCTTAGTTCGACGGTAGCATTATAAGATGATCTCTCACTAAATTTCAAGGTACAAGTGTTCTCCCTGAGTATGCACCGTTGCTACAGTCCATCGTGCCGAGACACCACGTGATGATCGAGTGTGATAAGCTCTATGTTCACATATAAAGGGTGCAAGCCAGTTTTGCATAAGCAGAATACATAGGTTAAACTTGATGAGCCTAGCATATGCAGATATGGCCTCGGAACACTGAGACCGAAAGGTTGAGCGTGAATCATATAGTAGATATGATCAACATAGTGATGTTTCACCATTGAAAACTTCTTCATCTCACGTGGTGATCGGACATGGTTCAGTTGATATGGATCACGTGATCATTTAGATGACTAGAGGGATGTCTATCTAAGTGCGAGTTCTTAAGTAATAGGATAATTGAAATTTAATTTATCATGAACTTAGTACCTGATAGTATTTTGCATGTCTACGTTGTTGTAGATAAATGGTCCGTGCTACCGTTCCTTTGAATTTTAATGCGTTCCTAGAGAAAGCTAAGTTGAAAGATGATGGTAGCAACTACACGGACTGGGTCCGTAACTTGAGGATTATCCTCATTGCTGCATAGAAGAATTACGTCCTGGAAGAACTGCTAGGTGCAAAGCCCGCTGCAGGAGCAACTCCAGATGTTATGAACGTCTGGCAGAGCAAAGCTGATGACTACTTGATAGTTCAGTGTGCCATGCTTTACGGCTTAGAATGGGGACTTCAACGACATTTTGAACATCATGGAGCATATGAGATGTTCCAAGAGTTGAAGTTAATATTTCAAGCAAATGCCCAGATTGAGAGATATGAAGTCTCCAATAAGTTATAGAGCTGCAAAATGGAGGAGAATAGTTCTGTCAGTGAACATATACTCATAATGTCTGGGTACCACAACCACTTGACTCAACTGGGAGTTAATCTTCTTGATGATAGTGTCATTGACAGAGTCCTTCAATCACTGCTACCAAGCTACAAAAGCTTCATGATGAACTATAATATGCAACGGATGGATAAGACAATTATCGAGCTCTTCGCAATGCTAAAGGCTGCGAAGGTAGAAATCAAGAAGGAGCATCAAGTGTTGATGGTCAACAAGACCACTAGTTTCAAGAAGACGGGCAAAGGGAAGAAGGGGAACTTCAAGAACAATGACAAGCAAGTTGCTGCACAAGTGAAGAAGCCCAAGTCTGGACCTGAGCCTGAGACTGAGTGCTTCTACTTCAAAGGGACTGGTCACTGGAAGTAGAACTGCCCCAGGTATTTGGCAGATATGAAGGATGGCAAAGTGAAAGGTATATTTGATATACAAGTTATTGTTGTGTACCTTACTAATGCTCGTAGTAGCGCCTGGGTATTTGATACTGGCTCTGTTGCTCATATTTGCAACTCGAAACAGGGGCTATGAATTAAATGAAGATTGGCTAAGGACGAGGTGACGATGCGCGTGGTAAATGGTCCCAAAGTCGATGTGATCGCCGTCGGCATGATATGTAACGCCCCGGATGTAACATTCCATAATTGTAACTCCAACTCTTGCCATTTCTGGCTATGTGATATGCTATATCCTTCGTGGTTGGTTTTTTTTTCTTTTGTTTTGCATTTTGTTCATGTCATGCATTCCATCTCATGTCATCATGTGCATCTCATTTGCATTCGTGTTCGTCTCATGCATCCGGTCATTTTCCCTATTGCCCATTTCGGAATCCAACACTCCCACATGCACCTGTTACACCTCTCAGATATCGTTTCGTCAGCGGGAGAAAAACGTTCTCGGAATGGGCCGAGATTTGTCGAGTGGCCTTGGTACATCACTGGTAGGCCTCCTATCAAATTCCATTCCATTTGGAGGTCGCTTGATGCCCCAACGGTTAACCGGGTAAGCGCAAAAACCCCTCTCTCTTTGCAGCCCAACACCCCTCCAAACAACCCTCTAGCCCATCTAAACCCCCTCCATGCTCTCTGTCCTTGGATCACGATCGTGTGGGTGAAAACTGACTAAAAAACTCCTATCCTAGCTCCAGTTATCTATATAAACACCCCCACTCCCAAAATCTGAGGAAACCATAGCCTTCTCTAACCTCTAGCCCCTCCTCGCCTCGTGTTCCACGCCAGACCCATCCTCCGCCACCACTTGTCACCGCAAGAGCTCCCCCCCCCCGCCGCCACATCAGCCGCGCAGCCCCGCGCCCAACCCGTGTCTGCCACCTGGCCCCGCGCCGTCCCTAGCCCGTGGCTCGCGCAGCCCGGATCGGTCCCATCCCGGGCCAGATCGGGCCCGAGCTGCCCGCAACGCGCCTCCTCCGCACCGGCCGCTCCGCCACCGACGCCGCCACCTTCCACCGCGCAGCTCTCGCCCGCCTCCAGCCCTCCACCTCGCCGCCTTGCACCGCCCTACGCCGGCCCGCCGCTGCCACCCGCAACTCCACCGCTCGCCGGCCCGCGCCACAAAACTCGTCAGCGTCGCCGCCGACCACCTCCCCGCACCGTGATCCGGCCGGATCCAGCGAGATCCGGCCCAGATCCGCATCTCTGGCCACCTCCTCGCATCTCCAGGCACTTCCTCGCCGGGTCAACCGCCACGATCGGACGTGTTCGCTCTAACCCGGACATCCTCGAGGTTGATTTTTATCTCTAAGTCCTTGAGATGTAATTCCATGTGTGCCCCTTCATCATGTCATATCTCCATGCATATAGGTCCGATTTGCACATATGATATACCGAAATGTTCGTCTCATGATGCTCTTAATGTTAGTGTCATTTGCATGCATGTTCCATTCCATACTGATGCCATAATCTTTGTTGCAAAAGTGCTATATGATGTTGTCTGCTAGAATCCATCATAACTTGCTGATTTGTCATTTTCATTGCATTTTGTGTGTGCATCCTTTGAGCATCATGTCTACATGTTTTAGGAGCATCTCCATGGCATTTTTACGGTGGTGCAAGCCTTGTATTTTTATGAGCTCTGTGGTGACTAGCACAAGCATGCAAAGTAGGCCACACGATGTTGCTGATTTCACAAACTTAGTAATTTTGCTAAGTCTTTTCCTGTTACATTATGTTGCTATGTTGTCTTGTTTTCACAAGTAGATCCATGCATATTTTGATGTAGTTCAGTAAGAGCGTTTTGAAGATATGGTGACGATCTATCCATTCATGCCTCTGGTTGTAATTATGGAGTACTCGAGTTTGTCATTCCCATGCTCTACTTTTGCTAAATATTGTTGCTGACAGATTGTTAACATGAAGTTCATTTTTGCCATGTGTTTTGCTAGTGATCCATGCACCCGATGAACTTGCTATTGCCATGCTTAGCTTCATAAATGTGTCTTCGACTGTTGGTTACCTTGTGATGCCATGAAATGCTTTGTGGTGAGTGGCATGAGCTTGCAAAGTTGCTATCATGAATCTGTTTCTGCCATGCCATGTTTTTCTTATAAGTCTGAAACTGATCATATCACTTGCCATGTTTGCATCATGGCTACCATCTTTTCTATGCATCTTTGGCTAAAGTTCAGTAAGGGAGCTTTGTTCTTTGCCTTTAGTACTAGCATGCCATGCCTTTTTTTGCCATGATATGTTCATGTAGCATTTTGTTTGCTAGCTCTAAACATTGCTACCTGATGCTGTTTATGACATGTTTAGTATTTTCACCAAGTCTGTGAAGATGTTATCGTTTGTATTTTTGCGATGCTATTTTAGGCTTGTTCTAGTGAGTTCTAGCAAGAGCTCAGTGTTCATGATTTGTAGAGCTTCACCTGTACTTCACTGCCATGTGCTTTGTTGCTATGTTGGAGTGTTGTAGCATAGTTTCTTGTTGCATAATAAGTGCTATGATGCTGTTAAGCGTAGTTTTGCATCATTCTTGTTTTGCTCGTCATTTGCAAACCGTGCATCTGTTTCTGGTGATCCTTATATCGATTTTGATCGAAATCACCCAATATTTCCAGTGGCATGCTTGGTTTGCCAAGTTGATGCCTTGATCATCTTTTTCCTTCCGGAGTACCCATATGCATTGCACATCATATCTTGCATTCCATGCCATGTCTTGCATCATGTTGCTTATGCATTGCACCGTGATTGATTGTTGTTCCGTTACTTGTGTTCTTGCTTTGGGTAGAGCCGGGAGATGAGTTCGTGAACGAGGATCCTGTTGAGTACATTTACGAGGAGCAAGCTTTTGACAACCCTGAGAACTTTGCAGGCAAGATGACCATTACCCTTGATATCACTTCTATCTTTGCTTGCTAGTTATTCGCTCTATCGCTATGTCGCGCTACCTACCACTTGTTTATCATGTCTCCCATATTGCCATGTCAAGCCTCTAACCCACCTTCCTAGCAAACCATTGTTTGGCTATGTTACCGCTTTTGCTCAGCCCCTCTTATAGCATTGCTAGTTGTAGGTGCCTTGCAGTCTGTTCCATGTTGGAACATGGATATGTTGGGATATCACAATATCTCTTGTTTAATTAATGCATCTATATACTTGGCAAAGGGTGGAAGGCTTGGCCTTTTTCTCGGTGTATTATTCCACTCTTGTCGCCCTAGTTTCTGTCATACCGGTGTTATGTTCCTTGATTTTGTGTTACTTACGCGGTTGGGGTTATTGGACCCCCTTGACAGTTCGCTTTGAATAAAACTCCTCCAGCAAGGCCCAACCTTGGTTTTAACATTTGCCTAATAACAACTAAAATTTTCCTAGGGAGTAATTAACCCGAGGATTATCTTAATTCAAGCCCCAGGCCAGTGTTCCTCTGAGTGCTGATCCAACCTGGGCGATGTCCGGCGCCCCCTGGGCAACCAGGGTCTCAGCCAACGCGACGTCTGGCCTATCCGATGTGCCCTAAGAACAAGATACATGCGTCTCCTATCGGGATTTGTCGGCACATCGGGCGCTCTTGCTGGTCTTGTTTTACCATTGTCGGAATGTCTTGTAACCGGGATTCCTAGACTGATCGGGTCTTTCCGGGAGAAGGAATATCCTTCGTTGATCATGAGAGCTTGTGATGGGCTAAATTGGGACACCCCTCTAGGGTATAAACTTTTGAGAGTCATGCCCGCGGTTATGTGGAAGATGGGAATTTGTTAATATTCGGTTGTAGAGAACTTGACACTTGCCTTAATTAAAATGCATCAACTGCGTGTGTAACCTTAATGGTCTCTTTTCGGCGGAGTCCGGGAAGTGAACATGGTTGGCTTATGTTTGAACGTAAGTAGTTCAGTATCACTTCTTGATCACTTCTAGCCTTACGACCGTTGCGTAGTTTCTCATCTTGCTCTTGTACTCGTATGTTAGCCACCATATTTGCTTAGCGCTTGCTGCAACTCTACCTCATAACCACATCCTACCCATAAGCTTAAATAATCTTGATCTCATGGGTTTTGAGATTGCAGAGTCCTCGTGACTCACAGATACTACCAAAGCAATTGCAGGTGCCGATGATACCAGTGTAGGTGATGCTACTGAACTCAAGTGGGAGTTCGACGAGGACCTTGGCCGTTACTACGTGTCTTTTTCGGATGATCAGTAGTGGTGCCCAGTTGGGACGATCGGGATTTAGGATTTGGGGTTGTCTTGTTTTCTTTTGGATCCGTCCGTAGTCGGACTATGTGTGTACTCTGAATGATGTATGAATTATTTGATCATTGTGTGACGTGGCGATTGTAAGCCAACTATTTATCCCTTCCTTGTTCATTACATGGGATGTGTGAAGATGACCCTTCTTGCGACAAAACCAAAATGCGGTTATGCCTCTAAGTCGTGCCTCGACACGTGGAAGATATAGCCGCATCTTTGGTGTTACAAGTTGGTAATCAGAGCCATCCCCAACTTAGGAGCCCCCTGCTTGATCGAATCGCTGACGTTGTTGAGTCTAGAGCAAATTGTATTGAGTCTTAGGATTATATATATATATATATATCGGAGAGTAGGATTCTTTTTACTCCTCAGCCCCCTTCGTCGCTCTGGTGAGGCCTCCTAGCGTAGATGTTTTGACTTTCCTCTCCTCATTTCACTAAAAAAATTAGGATCATGCGGGTATCTTGGGATTGTTCCGATATTCTTGTGACGAAAACATTGTTCTTGGTGCCTCCTGACATTTAGGGGTTGTGGCAGTGTCCCGGGGAGTTGAGCTCCGAGGTGTTGTCGTCATAATTTTATCGTTGCAGTTCTAGAATACCTGAGTTCGCCGACATAAAAAATCTCTTTTATGCATTTAGTGGTGAGATATCCTCGATGCCACCCAGTACTGGGGAGGGAGTTCGGGAGTATTTCCATAGCTCGTATAATAGATGCTTTTCAAAGGTTGAGGTACACGATTTCTGCAGTTTTCTTGGTTATGTGTTGACAGATGGATACAGTTGGAGCGTAGGGCTTGTTAGTTGTGTGATATATATTGTGCCTCCCTGTATCCCCAACACCAGATTGCATAACCAGAAAGTTTCGGGAGTTAATAGGTGGGAATTCTAGTAGCTCTTATAGTTATTCTTCCGACAGATAATTGTTATGTGATTGGGTAATCCTTACCACTTATTTGTTCCAGTCGTACCTTGTTGTTTCTTTCATCAATCTCTTTTAAGTGTCTTCTCACCTTAATGGTCGTGTAATGTTAACTTTGGAATTCATTCGTTCGATCTTTGTTCGAATGTTTATTGTGAAGACTATATGTTGCAATTTCTATCTGTTGATTCAGCTTGTCTATCTGCCTATCATGGTTCTAACGGATGTCACCCTCTTCAGGATGGCTCCTCCAACGCGTCTGAATCTGCAACGCAATGATGGCAGGCAAACCCTCCACCTCTGCCACCTCCTCCGCCTCTGGAGGCATGGCAAGCTGTCATGGCAGCCACCAACGCCAATACCCAAATGCTTTTGCAACTCTTGCAAGAGCGCAACCAAGGTCAAGGCAACCAAGGGAATCAACGTCAAGGGCAATTCAACAATCAGCCTTAGTTTTCTACCCTCAACCAGTTCCTTGCAAATCAACCAAAGTCTTTCAGCAACTGTGTCGAGGCCATGGACGCCGATGATTGGCTCGTGGACATGAGCAATCATTTTGAATGTAGCAATGTGATACGTCTCCAACGTATCTATAATTTTTGATTGTTCCATGCTGTATTATATTCTGTTTTGGACATTATTGGGCTTTATTATACACTTTTATATTATTTTTGGGACTAACCTATTAACCGGAGGCCTAGCCCAGAATTGCTGTTTCTTTGCATATTTTAGGGTTTCGTAGAAAAAGAATATCAAACGGAGTCCAAACGGAATGAAACCTTTGGGAACGTGATTTTCGGAACGAACATGATCCAGAGGACTTGGACCCTATGTCAAGACATCAACCAGGAGGCCACGAGGTAGGGGGCGCGCCTACCCCCCTAGGCGCGCCCTCCACCCTCGTGGCCCCCCTGTTGCTCCACCGACGTACTCCTTCCTCCTATATATACATACATACCCCCAAACTACCAGATACAGAGCCAAAACCCTAATTCCACCGCCGTAACTTTCTGTATCCACGAGATCCCATCTTGGGGCCTATTCCGGAGCTCCACCGGAGGGGGCATCGATCACGGAGGGCTTCTACATCAACACCATAGCTCTTCCGATGAAGTGTGAGTAGTTTACCTCAGATCTACGGGTCCATAGTTATTAGCTAGATGGCTTCTTCTCTCTTTTTGGATCTCAATACAAAGTTCTCCCCCTCTCTTGTGGAGATCTATTCGATGTAATCTTCTTTTGCGGTGTGTTTGTTGAGACCAATGAATTGTGGGTTTATGATCAAGTTTATCTATGAACAATATTTGAATCTTCTCTGAATTCTTTTATGTATGATTGGTTATCTTTGCAAGTCTCTTCGAATTATCAGTTTGGTTTGGCCTACTAGATTGATCTTTCTTGCAATGGGAGAAGTGCTTAGCTTTGGGTTCAATCTTGCGGTGTCCTTTCCCAGTGACAGTAGGGGTAGCAAGGCACATATTGTATTGTTGCCATCGAGGATAACAAGATGGGGTTTATTTCATATTGCATGAGTTTATCCCTCTACATCATGTCATCTTGCTTAAAGCATTACTCTGTTCTCTTGAACTTAATACTCTAGATGCATGCTGGATAGCGGTGGATGTGTGGAGTAATAGTAGTAGATGCAGGCAGGAGTCGGTCTACTTGTCTCGGACGTGATGCCTATGTACATGATCATACCTAGATATTCTCATAACTATGCTCAATTCTGTCAATTGCTCACCAGTAATTTGTTTACCCGTCGTGAATACTTATGCTCTCGAGAGAAGCCACTAGTGAAACCTATAGCCCCCAGGTCTATCTTCCATCATATTAATCTTCCAATACTTAGTTATTTTTATTGCCTTTTATTTTACTTTGCATCTTTATCATAAAAACCAAAAATATTATCTTATCATATCTATCGGATCTCACTCTTGTAAGTGACCGTGTAGGGATTGACAACCCCTTATCGCGTTGGTTGCGAGGATTTATTTGTTTGTGTAGGTACGAGGGACTCGTGCATGGCCTCCTAATGGATCGATACCTTGGTTCTCAAAAACTGAGGGAAATACTTATGCTACTTTGCTGCACCACCCTTTCCTCTTCAAGGGAAAACCAACGCAAGTGCTCAAGAGGTAGCACAATGTTAGGCCTGAGGACTACGTCAAGTTCGCTTCTTTTCAGCTCAAGGACCAATCAGCTGATTGGTATCAGCAATACAAAGATTCCAGAGGAAGTCGAGTGATTACCTGGGATGACTTCTGCCGAGACTTTAAAGCTCATCACATTCCAACAAGTGTTGTTGAGAGCAAGCGCAAGGAATTCTGCAATCTCAAGCAAGGAAGCATGTCCGTGTACCAATACAACATCCAGTTTCAGAAACTTGCTCGCTTCGCAAGGCAGGAAGTTCCTGATGAAAAGAGCATGATCTATCACTTCAGGGGTGGCCTCAGAGAGGATCTGTAGTTAGCTCTCGTTCTTGTTGAGGCTACTCAGTTCGATTAATTCTATGACATGGCCCTCAAGCAAGAAGATTTTCAGCTCAAGTGTGAGGCTTTAAAGAAGAGAATCATGGATGTAGTCCAGTCTTCTTCCTCACATGTGGCAGCTAAGCAACAGAAGTTCTAGCTTCCCCCGCCTCCTCCGTTTCGTCAACCCTACCAGCAGAAGAACAAAGGTGGCCATGGATCTTCCCACCCACCCAACCCAGGCTATCAGAACAAGTCTCAGACTCAAGCTCCGAAGACAGGTCCTCCTACTCCTTATCATTGTTTGCTCTCAGAGGTTACTTGCAACAAGTGTCAGTAGAAAGGTCACTCTGCAAACAAGTGCTTCAACCAAAGGCGCCTTCTGCCTCCTCCTCATGTGAGTTCTTCAAGCAATGTAGTGGTAAATCATAATCCCAAGTCTGCAAGGGTGAACTTGATGAACTCAGCTCAAGCAGAGGATTCTTTAGAAGTGATCATGGGTAATCTTCAACTTAATGATATTCCTGCAAAAGTTTTACTTGATACTGGTGCATCGCATTGTTTCATCTCAAGACCTTTTGCATCAAAGCATGAGTTGATTTTTCAAGATTTGCATAGGCCATTATCAGTTGTTTCTCTGGGTTTATTCGTGAACGCGAGCTTGGTGGTTCGGGATGTTTCCATCAAGATGGGCAACTATAAATTCCTGGCTTCCCCAATTGTTCTCGGCCACTCGGATATTGATCTAATTCTCGGCATGGATTGGCTTTCTAAGCACATGAGTACCCTTGATTGTGCTGCCAGGGAAATTAAATTGACACACTCTTCTGAGGATGTGATCATATATGCCGCTCGTGATGAAACCATTCGGTTGTTCTCTCTCAATGAGAAGGGCGAGTTAGACGCTATCTCCCAGATTCCAGTTGTTTGTGAGTACCAAGATGTCTTTCCAGAAGAGCTTCCGGGTATGCCTCCTCACCGGCCAATTAAGTTGTTTATCAATCTGGAGCCCGGTACTGAACCGGTTTGCAAACGTCCATACAAGCTTGGACCAAAGGAGCTGAAGGAATTGAAGAAACAACTCGATGAACAAGAGCGTCTGGGTCTGATCAGACCGAGTTCATCTCCATGGGGTTGTGGTGTTCTTTTTGTCCAGAAGAAGGATGGCATGGACCGACTTTGCGTCGATTACTGTCCATTGAACAAGAAGACAATCAAGAACAAGTACCCACTTCCCAACATCAATGAGCTATTCGAGCAACTCAAAGGTGCAAGGGAGTTTTCCAAGCTTGACCTCTGTATGGGTTATCATAAGATTCGCATTCGTGAAGAAGATATCCCCAAGATAACATTCAGAACAAACTTTGGTTCTTATGAATATACTGTCATGTCTTTCAGTCTTGTCAATGCTGCTCCAACTTTCTCTCGAATGATGAACTTCATCTTCAACCCCTACACCAATGAATTTGTCCTGGTGTATCTCGATGATATGTTGGTGTTCTCCAAGAATAAGAAGGATCATGCCAAGCATTTGCGATTGGTGCTTGACAAGCTCAGAGAGTATCAATTCTACACAAAGTTCTCCAAATGTGAATTTTGGCTTGATGAAGTTCTTTACCTTGGCCACATCATCTCCGCCAAGGGCATTGCTGTTAATCCGGAGAAGGTTTCTACAATTGTGAATTGGGAGCCTCCTAAGAATGTCAAGCAGCTCCGCAGTTTCCTTGGGCTTGCAAGCTATTGCCGAAGATTCGTTGAGAATTTCTCTAAGATTGCAAAGCCTCTTTCCAACCTCCTCCAGAATCATGTCAAGTATTCCTGGACACCTGAGTATGACGTTCCTTTCAACACTCTCAAAGAGAAGCTAGTCTCAGCTCCTGTCCTAACTCCTCCTGATGAGTCCAATCCATTCAAAGTTTTCTGTGATGCCTTGTTGCAAGGTCTCGGTGCCGTGTTAATGCACGAGAAGAAAGTTGTGGCCTATACTTCTCGTTAGTTTAAGACCAATGAAAGGAACTACCCCACTCACGATCTTGAGTTGGCGGCAGTTGTCCATGCATTTATAACATGGATACATCTCTTGTTGGGAAGGCAAGTGGACACTTTCACTGATCACAAGAGCCTCAAATATATCTTCACTCAACCCAACCTCAACCTCAGGCAAACTCATTGGGTCTAAATGATTCAAGAGTACAACCCAAGTATTGAATATACTCCAGGCAAGGCCAATGCGATTGCAGATGCTTTGAGCAGGAAGGCTTATTGCAACAGCTTAATTCTCAAGCCATTCCAACCGGACCTTTGTGAAGCTTTCCACAAGCTCAACCTCCAAGTTGTTGCTTGAGGCTTTCTTGCCAACCTTCAAGTCACTCCAACTTTGGAAGATCAAATTCGTGAGGCACAACTCCTTGATACCATGGTGAAGAGGGTGAAACATGGTATTGCCAAGGGTCTTTCGAAATACAAGTGCTATCACATTGATGACAAGGACACCTTATTCTTCGAGGACCAGATTGTGGTTCCTAAAGGTGATCTAAGGAAGGTCATAATGAACGAAGTGCACAATTCTCTCCTTTCCATTCATCCAGGCAGTTCCAAGATGTACCATGACCTCAAGCAGTCGTATTGGTGGACTCGAATGAAGCGAGAAATTGCTCAATTCGTGAATGAATGTGATGTCTTTCGAAGGGTGAAAGAAGAACACCAACGACCAGCTGGTCTCCTTCAACCTCTTGCTATTCCAGAATGGAAGTTTAATCATATCGAAATGGACTTTGTCACTGGCTTCCCAAAGTCCAAGCGTGGGAATGATGCTATCTTCGTTATCATCGACAAGCTTACAAAAGTGGCTCATTTCCTTCCAATCAAAGAATCTATCACGGCAGCTCAGTTGGCAGAGCTATACACCTCCAGAATTGTCTCGTTGCACGGTATTCCGCAATTGATCTCTTCAGACCGCGGAAGCATTTTCACTTCCAAGTTCTGGGACTCCTTCTAGAAGGCCATGTGGACCAAGATTCGCTTCAGCACAGCTTTCCATCCTCAAACAAGTGGCCAAGTCGAGCGAGTCAATCAAATCCTCGAAGAGATGCTCAGAGCTTGTGTCATCTCTTTCGGTATGAAGTGGGAAGATTGTCTCCCATATGCCGAGTTCTCCTACAACAACAGCTTCCAAGCAAGTTCGGGCAAGGCCCCATTCGAAATTCTATATGGCAGAAAGTGTCGTACTCCTCTCAATTGGTCTGAGACTGGTGAACGCCAACTTCTTGGCAATGACTTGATCACAGAAGATGAAGAAATGTGTAAAGTTATCTATGAAAATCTCAAAGCCGTGCAATCGCGCCAGAAGAGTTACTACGATATCAAGCACCGTGACTTCGCTTTCGAGATCGGAGACCATGTCTACCTCCACGTCTCTCCAATGAAAGGCACTCGACGCTTCGGTATCAAAGGGAAGGTTGCCCCAAGATACGTGGGTCCTTTCAAGATCATTGGTAAAAGAGGCGACCTCGCCTGTCAACTCGAGCTTCTGTCCAACTTCGCAAATGTGCACGATGTGTTTCACGTGTCACAGCTCCGCAAGTGCTTCAAGACGCCTAAGCGCACTATCAACTTCGAAGAGATTGACCTTCAAGAAGACTTGTCTTATCATGAGAATCCTGTTTCCATTCTTGAAGAAACCGAGCGCAAAACTCGCAACAAATCAATCAAATTCCTGAAAGTTAAGTGGTCTCACCATTCCGACCGAGAAGCCACCTGGGAGCGAGAGGATCACCTCCGTTTGGAATATCCGGAGTTCTTTCAATCCTATATCTCAGGTCGAGATCCTCTTGTAGTGGTGGAAAGTTGTCACGCCCCGGATGTAACATTCCATAATTGTAACTCCATCTCTTGCCATTTCCGGCTATGTGATATGCTATATCCTTCGTGGTTGGGTTTTTGTCTTTCGTTTTGCATTTTGTTCATGTCATGCATTCCATCTCGTGTCATCATGTGCACCTCATTTGCATTCGTGTTCGTCTCATGCATCCGGTCATTTTCCCCGTTGTCCGTTTCGGAATCTAACACTCCCACATGCACCTATTACACCTCTCAGATATCGTTTCGTGAGCGGGAGAAAAATGTTCTTGGAATGGGCCGAGATTTGTGAAGAAGGGGAACTTCAAGAAGAAGGGCAAAGGGAAGAAGGGGAACTTCAAGAATAACGACAAGCAAGTTGCTGCACAAGTGAAGAAGCCCAAGTCTGGACCCGAGACTGAGACTGAGTGCTTCTACTGCAAAAGGACTGGTCACTGGAAGTAGAACTGCCCCAGGTATTTGGCAGATATGAAGGATGGTAAAGTGAAAGGTATATTTGATATACAAGTTATTGTTGTGTACCTTACTAATGCTCATAGTAGCGCCTGGGTATTTGATACCGGCTCTATTGCTCATATTTGCAACTCGAAATAGGGGCTACGAATTAAATGAAGATTGGCTAAGGACAAGGTGACGATGCACATGGTAAATGGTTCCAAAGTCGATGTGATCGCCGTCAACATGACATGTAACGCCCCGGATGTAACATTCCATAATTGTAACTCCATCTCTTGCCATTTCCAGCTATGTGATATGCTATATCCTTCGTGGTTGGGTTTCTGTCTTTCGTTTTGCATTTTGTTCATGTCATGCATTCCATCTCATGTCATCATGTGAATCTCATTTGCATTCGTGTTCGTATCATGCATCCGGTCATTTTCCCCGTTGTCCGTTTCGAAATCCGACACTCCCACATGCACCCGCTGCACCTCCTAGATCTCGTATCATGAGCGGGAGAAAAACGTTCTCGGAAATGGGGCGAGATTTGTCGAGTGGCCTTGGTACATCACCGGTAGGCTGCCTCTCAAATTTTGTTCCATTTGGAGGTCGTTTGATGCCCAACGGTTAACCTGGTAACCACAAAACCCCTCTCTCTTTGCAGCCCAACACCCCTCAAACATCCCTCTAGCCCATCTAAACCCCCTCCATGCTCTCCATCGTTGGATCATGATCGTGTGGGCGAAAACCGCTCTGAAAAACTCCTCACCTAGCTCCAGTTATCAATATAAACACCCCCACTCCCGAAATATGAGGAAACCCTAGCCTTCCCTAACCTCCAGCCTCACCTTGCCTCGTTTTCCACGCCAGACCCATCCTCCGCCGCCACTTGTCACCACGAGAGCTTGCCGCCGCCGCCACGTCAGTCGCGCCGCTCCGCGCCCAACCCGCGTCCGCCACCTGGCCCCGCGCCGCCCCCAGTCGCCAAGGCCCACGCGGCCCGGATCGGGCCCACCCCGGGACAGATCGGGCCCGAGCCGCCCGCAGTG
>NC_057794.1:383679376-383683763 GCF_018294505.1 Triticum aestivum | reverse complement strand
GCGCCTCCTCCGCACCGGCCGCTTCGCCGCCGACCACCGACGCTGCCGCCTTCCACTGCGCCACCGTCGCCCGCCTCCACCGCGCCGCCGCCACCCGCAGCTCTGCCGCTCGCCGCCCCATGCTGCAAAGCTCGTCGTCGCCACCGCCGCCGCCGACCGCCTCCCCGCGCCAGGATCCAGCCGGATCCGCATCTCCGGCCACCTCCTCGCACCTCTGACCACTTCCTCTCTGGGTCAACCGCCGTGTCCGGACATGTCCGCTCTAACCCGGACATCCTCAAGGTTAATTTTTATCACTAAGTCCCTGAGATGTAATTCCATGTGTGCCCCTTCATTATGTCATATCTCCATGCATATAGGTCTGATTTGCACATATGATATACCAAAATGTTCGTCTCATGATGCTCTTCATGTTAGTGTCATTTGCATGCATGTTACATTCCATATTGATGCCATAATCTTAGTTGCAAAAGTGCTATATGATGTTGTCTGCTGGAATCCATCATAACTTGCTGATTTGTCATTTTCATTGCATTTTGTGTGTGCATCCTTTGAGCATCATGTATACATGTTTTAGGAGCATCTCCATGCCATGTTTACAGTGGTGCAAGACTTATATTTTTATGAGCTCTGTGGTGACTAGCACAAGCATGCAAATTAGGCCACATGATGTTGCTGATTTCACAAACTTAGTAATTTTGCCAAGTCTTTTCCTGTTACATTATGTTGCTACGTTGTCTTGTTGCCACAAGTAGATCCGTGCATATTTTGATGTAGTTAAGTAAGGGTGTTTTGAAGATATGGTGATGAGCTATCCATTAATGCCTCTAGTTGTAATTATGGAGTACTCGAGTTTGTCATTACCATGCTCTACTTTTGCTAAATATTGTTGCTGGCAGATTGTTAACATGAAGTTCATTTTTTGCCATGTGTTTTGCTAGTGATCCATGCACCCTATGAACTTGCTATTGCCATGCTTAGCTTCATAAATGTGTATTCTTACTTTTGGTTACCTTGTGATGCCATGAAATGCTTTATGGTGGGTGGCATGAGCTTGCAAAGTTGCTATCATGAATCTATTTCAGCCATGCCATGTTTTTCTTCCAAGTCTAGAACTGATCATATCACTTGCCATGTTTGCATTGAGGCTACCATCTTTTCTATGCATCTTTAGCTAAAGTTCAGTAAGGGAGTTTTGTTCTTTGCCTTCAGTAGTAGCATGCCATGCCTTTGTTTGCCATGATATGTTCCTGTAGCATTTTGATTGCTAGCTCTAAACATTGCTAGCTGATGCTGTTTATGACATGTTTAGTATTTTCACTAAGTCTGTGAAGCTGTTATCATTTGCATTTTTGCCATGCTATTTTAGGCTTGTTCTAGTGAGTTCTAGCAGGAGCTCAGTGTTCATGATTTGTAGAGCTTCATATGTACTTCACTGCCATGTGCTTTGTTGCTATGTTGGAGTGATGTAGCGTAGTTTCTTTTTTGCATGTTAAGTGCTATGATGCTGTTAAGCATAGTATTGCATCATTCTTGTTTTGCTCGTCATTTGCAAACCGTGCATCCGTTTCCGGTGATCCTTATATCGATTTCGACCGAAATCACCCAATCTTCCAGTGGCATGCTTGGTTTGCCAATTTGATGCCTTGATCATATTTTTCCTTCTGGAGTACCCATATGCATTGCACATCATATATTGCATTCCATGTCATGTCTTGCATCATGTTGCTTGTGCATTGCACCGTGATTGATTGTTGTTCTGTTACTTGTGTTCTTGCTTTTGGTAGAGTCAGGAGACAAGTTCGTGAACGAGGATCCTGTTGAGTATGTTTACGAGGAGCAAGATTCCGACAACCCTGAGAACTTTGCAGGTAAGACGACCATTACCCTCGATATCACTTCTATCCTTGCTTGCTAGTTGTTCGCTCTATCACTATGTCACGCTACCTACCACTTGGTTATCATGCCTCGCATATTGCCAGGTCAAGCCTCTAACCCACCTTCCTAGCAAACCGTTGTTTGGGTATGTTACCGCTTTTGCTTAGCCTCTCTTATAGCGTTGCTAGTTGCAGGTGCCTTGCAGGTTGTTCCATGTTGGAACATTGATATGTTGGGATATCACAATATCTCTTATTTAATTAATGCATCTATATACTTGGCAAAGGGTGGAAGGCTTGGCCTTTTGCTCGGTGTTTTGTTCCACTCTTGTCGCCCTAGTTTCCATCATACCGATGTTATGTTCCTTGATTTTGCGTTCCTTAGGCGGTTCGGGTTATTTGAATAAAACTCCTCCAGTAAGGCCCAACTTTGGTTTTAACATTTTCCTAATAACAACTAAAATTTACCTAGGGAGTAATTAACCCAAGGATGATCTTAATTCAACCCCCGGGCCAGTGTTCCTTTGAGTGCTGGTCCAACTTGGGTGATGTTCGGTGCCCCCTTGGGCAACCAGGGTCTCAGCCAACCCGATGCCTGGCCCATCCAGTGTGCCCTGAGAACGAGATACGTGCGACTCCTATCGGGATTTGTCGGCACATTGGGCGGTCTTGCTAGTCTTGTTTTACCATTGCCGGAATGTCTTGTAACCGGGATTTCGAGACTGATCAGGTCTTTCCGGGAGAAGGAATATCCTTCGTTGATCATGAGAGCTTGTGATGGGATAAGTTGGGAGACCTCTGCAGGGTATAAACTTTCGAGAGCCGTGCCCGCGGTTATGTGGAAGATTGGAACTTTTTAATATCTGGTTGTAGAGAACTTGACACTTGCCTTAATTAAAATGCATCAACCGCGTGTGTAACCGTGATGGTCTATTTTCGGCGGAGTCCGGGAAGTGAACACGGTTGGGTTATGTTTGAACGTAAGTAGTTCAGGATCACTTCTTGATCACTTCTAGCCTTATGACCGTTGCGTAGTTTCTCATCTTACTCTTGTACTCGTATGTTAGCCACCATATTTGCTTAGCGCTTGCTGCAACTCCACCTCATAACCACATCCTAGCCATAAGCTTAAATAGTCTTGATCTCGTGGGTTTTGAGATTGTTGAGTCCTCGTGACTCACATATACTACCAAAATAGTTGCAGGTGCCGATGATACCACTGCAGGTGATGCTACTGAACTCAAGTGGGAGTTCGACGAGGACCTTGGCCGTTACTACGTGTCTTTTCCAGATGATCAGTAGTGGTGCCCAGTTGGGACGATCGGGATTTAGCATTTGGGGTTGTCTTCTTTTCTTTTGGATCCGTCCGTAGCCGGACTATGTGTGTACTCTGAATGATGTATGAATTATTTGATCATTGTGTGACGTGGCGATTGTAAGCCAACTATTTATCCCTTCCTTGTTCATTACGTGGGAATGTGTGAAGATGATCCTTCTTGCGACAAAACCAAAATGCGGTTATGCCTCTAAGTCGTGCCTCGACACGTGGGAGATATAGCCGCATCTTGGGCGTTACATGCTACCTCTACATCTACCTTCGGGATTAGTTTTAGACCTGAATAATTGTTATTTTGTGCCAGCGTTAAGCATGAACATTATATCTGGATCTTGTTTGATGCGAGGCGGTTATTCATTTAAATCAGAGAATAATGGTTGTTCTATTTATATGAGTAATATCTTTTATGGTCATGCACCCTTGATGAGTGGTCTTTTTTTATTGAATCTTGATAGTAGTGATACTCATATTCATAGTATTGAAGCCAAAAGATACAAGTTTAATAATGTGTAACACCCCGGATGTAACTTTCCCTATTTGTACTCCAACTCTTGCCATTTCCGGCATTAAGTTATATTTATGTACTCAGGTTCGGGTTTTTGTCTCCGTGTGTTGTTGTCGTTGTCATGCATATCATGTCATCATGTGCATTGTATTTGCATACGTGTTCATCTCATGCATTCGAGCATTTTCCCCGTTGTCCGTTTTGCATTCCAGCGCTTCGTTCTCCTCCGGTGGCCATTTCTAGCTTTCTTTCGTGTGTGGGGATTAAACATTTCCAGATTGGACCAAGACTTTCCAAGCAGCCTTGGTTTACTACCGGTAGACCGCTTGTCAAGTTTCGTATCATTTGGACTTCGTTTGATACTCCAACGGTTAACCGAGGGACCGAAAAGGCCTCGTGTGTGTTGCAGCCCAACACCCCTTCAATTTGGCCCAAAACCCACCTAACTCTGCTCCATCATCTAGAGCGTTCGATCACGATCGCGTGGCCGAAAACCGCACCTCATTTGGACTCTCCTAGCTCCCCCTATGCCTATTTAAACACCCCCCGAAATCCGGATCTTCCTCTCCCCCGAAAACCCTAATTTCCCCTCCGACACGCCGGACATTGTCTGCTCGCGCCGGACGCTCCGCGCCGCCGCCCCCGCACCAGTCGCGCGCCGCCACGTGG
>NC_057794.1:383669298-383678891 GCF_018294505.1 Triticum aestivum | reverse complement strand
CTCTCCTCCGAGCCGCAGCCGCCTCCACGCACCGCCGCCGCCGCCTCCACGCGCCGCCGTCGCCGCCTCCGCGTGCCGCCGCCGCCACTGCGCCACGCCGCCACCACCAGCCGCTCTCGTCGCTCCGGCGACCCGCGCCGGCCGGAGCCGCCCTGGCAGCCGCCTCCTCGACCTCCTCCGGCGACGTCCCGCTTCGGCCGTGAACAGTGCTCGCCGGAGTTTGCCTCGTTTTGCATGCCACCAACCCTAGATCCAGATCTGGGAGGTTGTTTTTTCCTAAGTCCTTGAAATTTTCAGTCCATGTGCACATGTCCGCGGCTCCGTAACTTTGCATCCGTAGCTCCGATTCATGCATATAGCATATCAAAATGTTCATCTCAGAGAGTACATCATTTCATTCCATTGCATCATTTTCATTTGAGCTCATCTTGATGCCCGAAATGCTATTAGAAGAGGGCTACTTGAGTTAATTGTCAGATCTGCTACTCCGTTTAGCACTTTTGTCATTTTTGCCATGATTATTGTGTGCATGATATGCCCGTGAGTTCTACATACGTTTTGTTAAGGGTTTTGTCATATTTCCAGAGGTGCAACCCATGTATTTTTAGGTTGTGTGTGGTGTCTAGTGAAAGCTTGCAAAGTGGTGCACTTGCTAATTCTGTTTTCAGGGACTTGGCAATTTCAACAAGTCCTGGAGCTGTTTATCTCATGATGCCATATGTTCTTGTTGTTTCCTAGTGATCCGTGTCTCTTTTGAGGACGATCAGTAAGGGAGTTTTGTTAATCTTGTAGTGCTCTATCCATCCATGTCTTTTTTTGCAATTATGGAGCACCCTAGCTTGAGTCAAGCGAGCTCTACTTTTGCTACTTTCTGAATCTGGGCAGATTGTCAACTTGTTTGCAATTTTGCCGGTGATGTTGTAGTTGATCCGTGCATGCTATGCTATTGTTCTTGCCATGTCTAGCTTGCATTTTGTGTCTTCTTGATGGATGTATGCTTGTCTTGCCATGACTTGCACCGTAGTGAGTGCATCGAGCTTGTAAACATGCCTACTTGAGTTATACTTCAGCTTGTGTCAGTTTTTCACTAAGTCTGAAAACTGATTATGTTTTTGCTATGTTCACATGCTTGCAATTATATTTTCTGATCCCTTTGGGCTCAAGGTCACTAAGGGACTTTTGTTAAGATCTTTGAGTAGCTCCATGCCATGCTTTACTTTGCCATGTTCAGGTCCTGTAGCATGTAGTTTTGTTGCTCCGAAGAGGGCTACCTGATCTGAAATTCCAGACAAGTGTTGATTACACTAAGTCTGAGATATGTTTGTCATATGCATTTTTGCCATGCTTGTTTGAACCTATTAATGGATGAATTGGCCATAGCTCAATGCTAGACTTTTGTTAAGCATCTTGTGTGAATCCCTGCCATGTATTTTGTTGTCATGTTTGAGTGCTGTAGCATGTTCATTTCTTTGCATTTAGATGCCTACTTGCTGAAATCGCAGACCGGTGTCATTTTTGAATCGCTTGCCTTTTCCAAACCATAACTCCGATTCCGGCGTTGTTTACATCGTTTTCAAGCGATTTCATCTCATCTTTCCAGTGGCACACTTGGATTTCCAAGTTGAGGCCAAGTTCATGCGTTTCCTGTCATATCTTGCATTTTGCATCCCGCATCGCATCCCGCATAGCATATCATCTTTGCATTGTGTTGTTTGAGTTTGCATGTGGTTGATTGTGTCCTTGTTGCTTGTTTGTCTTGTTTGGGTAGAGCCGGGAGACGAGTTCGCTAACGAGGAGCCCGTTGAGTTTGCTTTCGAGGATCCAGTCAACTCTGACAACTGTGCAGGCAAGATGATCATACCCTCGAAATCACTACTATCTTTGCTATGCTAGTTTGCTCGCTCTTTTGCTATGCCATTGCTACGATGCCTACCACTTGCTTTCAAGCCTCCCAATTGCCATGTCAAACCTCTAACCCACCATGTCCTAGCAAACCGTTGATTGGCTATGTTACCGCTTTGCTCAGCCCCTCTTATAGCGTTGCTAGCTGCAGGTGAAGATTGGAGGCTGTTCCTTGTTGGAACTTTTATTTACTTGTTTGGGATATCATTATATTGCTATGTTATCTTAATGCATCTATATACTTGGTAAAGGGTGGAAGGCTCGGCCTCTCGCCTAGTGTTTTGTTCTACTCTTGCCGCCCTAGTTTCCGTCATATCGGTGTTATGTTCCCGAATTTTTGTGTTCCTTACGCGGTTGGGTTATAATGGGAACCCCTTGATATTTCGCCTTGATTAAAGCTTTTCCAGCAATGCCCAACATTGGTCTTACCATTCGCCACCTAGCCTTTTCTTTCCCTTGGGTTCTACACACTCAAGGGTCATCTTATTTTAACCCCCCCGGGCCAGTGCTCCTCTGAGTGTTGGTCCCATCGAGCGATGTCCGGGGCTACCAGGGGCAACTCTGGGCTGGCCTACCCGACGTCTGGCTCATCTGAGTGTGCCCTGAGAAAGAGATATATGCAGCTCCTATCGGTATTTGTCGGCACATTCGGGCGGTGTTGCTGGTCTTGTTTTAACCTGTCGAAGTGTCTTGAATTACCGAGATACCGAGTCTGATCGGAACGTCTTGGGAGGAGGTCTATTCCTTTGTTGACCGTGAGAGCTTGTCATGGGCTAAGTTGGGACTCCCCTGCAGGGATTGAACTTTCGAAATCCGTGCTCGCGGTTATGGGTAGATGGGAATTTGTTAATGTCCGGTTGTAGATAACTTGAACCTTAACTTAATTAAAATGAACCAACTGAGTGTGTTACCGTGATGGCCTCTTCTCGGTGGAGTCCGGGAAGTGGACACGGTGTTGGAGTAATGTTTGCGCAGGTTGCTCTCTAGTTTCTCGCTCATGCTTTGCCTCCTCTTCTCGCTCTCTTTTGCGGATAAGTTAGCCACCATACTTGCTAGTCGCTTGCTGCAGCTCCACCTATATTTTACCTTGCCTTACCTACAAGCTTAAATAGTCTTGATCACGAGGGTGCGAGATTGCTGAGTCCCTGTGGCTCACATATTACTATTACACCAGATGCAGGGCCTGATGATTCCACTCCAGGAGACGTGTATGAGCTCAAGTGGGAGTTCGACGAAGACTCTCAACGTTACTATGTTTCCTTTCCCGATGATCAGTAGTGGTGCCCAGTTGGGGGTGAACGGGACCGTTGTCGCATGTTGGGTTCTCTTTTATTTTGGCACCGTAGTCGGGCCATGAGTGTTTGGATGATGTAATGTTATTTATGTACTTGATTGACGTGGCGAGTGTAAGCCAACTATGTTATCTCCCCTTTATTATTTATATTACATGGGATGTTGTGAAGATTGCCTAACTTGCGACATATGCCTTCAATGCGATTATGTCTTTAAGTCGTGCCTCAACACGTGGGAGCTATAGTCGCATCGAGGGTGTTATAAGTTGGTAATCAGAGCCTTCCCCGACCTTAGGAGCCCCATTGCTTGATCGTTTTTAGCGGCCGAGTTGTGTCTAGAAAAATGTGTTGAGTCTTTTAGGAATTATATATCGGAGAGATTAGGAATTCTTTTTACTTCCCAGTCTCCTCATCGCTCTGGTAAGGCATCCTGACATAGAGTTTTGACTTTTCTCTTCTCAAATTTCACTAAAATTTTTTTAGGATCACGCGGGTATCTTGGAATCGTTCCGATGGTTTTATGATGAGAACATTGTCTTGGTGCCTCCTGTCAGGGGTTTAGTGGAAGTGTCCCGGGGAGTTGAGCTCTGAGGTGTTGTCATCATAATTTTATCGTTGCAGTTCTGGAATACCTGAGTTTAGTACGCCGACATCGAAAATCTCTTTTATGCAGTTCGTTGGTGAGATAACCTCGACGCCACCCAGTACTGGGGCGGGAGTTCGGGAGTATCGCCATAACTTGTATAACGGATGCTTTTCGAAGGTTGAGGTAGATGGTTTCCGATGGTTTCTTGGTTATGTGTTGAAGGATGGATACAGCTGGATGTAGGATTTGCTAGTTTGGGTGAGATATTATGCTTCTCCTGTATCTCCAACACCTGATTGCATAACCGGAAAGGTTCGGGAGTTTCATAGGTGGGAATTCTAGTAGCTCTAGTTTTTCTTCCACGGATATTGGTTTGAGATTGGGATTTCTTACCGATTATTCGTTCTTGATCCGTACCTTGTTGATTTATTTCTCAACCTTAATTCTACGTGGCTTCTCAATTTATGGATATGTGACCATTTCAAGAGGATGCATTCGTTCATTTTGTTCGAATGTGAAGACTATATGTTGCAATTTTCATTCCGTTGGATTCAGCTTCAATATTTGTCTATCAATGTGCTAATGGTGGTCAACCTCTTCAGGATGGCTCCTCCAACGCGCACGACTCCAAATCCTGATCCGCCACCACCTCCACCTCCTCCGGAGGCATGGCAAGCTGTGATGGCCGCAACCAATGAAAACACACAGTTGATCATGCAAATTATTCAAGAGCGCAATCAAGGCAACCAAGGGAATCAAGGCAGCAATCAGAATCACTTTGCTACACTCAACCAGTTCCTTGCTAATGGGCCAAAGACTTTCAGCAATTGTGTTGAGGCAACTGATGCTGACGATTGGCTTGTGGATCTGTGTAAGCATTTCGAGTGTAGTAACGTCAGGCGTGAGGACTTTGTTAAGTTCGCTTCCTTCCAACTCAAAGATTAAGCCGCAGAATGGTTCCAGCAGTACAAGGACTCCAGAGGTGGACGTGTTATCACTTGGGATGATTTCCGTCGAGATTTCCGAGCTCATCATATTCCGCAGAGCGTGGTTGAAAGCAAGCATGAGGAATTCCGCAATCTGAAGCAAGGCTCTTTATTTGTCTATGACTACAACAAGTTGTTCCAGAAGCTCGCCCACTTTGCCAAGCAGGACGTCCCTGATGAGAAGAGCATGATATACCAATTCAGGGGTGGTCTCAGAGAAGAAATTCAGCTAGCCCTTGTTCTCTTTGAGCCCTTGAGATACGATGAGTTCTACAACATGGCACTGAAGCAAGAGGCTACTCAGTTGAGGTGTGATGCTTCCAAGAAGCGAGTCAGAGATGTTACTCCTTCTTCCTCTACTCAAGTGGCCAAGCAGCAGAAGTATTGGCTTCCTCCTCCTCCGTTCCGTCAGCCGTATCAGCAGAAGAGCAAAGGTGGCAGTGGTTCTTCCCACCCACACAACCCTGGCTTTCAGAACAAGACTTCGTCTCAAGCTACAAGATCGAGTGCTCCGTATCACCGTCCGCTTTCAGAGGTCACGTGCAACAAGTGCCAACAGAAGGGTCACTATGCCAACAAGTGTTTCAACCAGAGGCGTCTTCCTCCTCCTCCTCCTGTCAGATCGGCAAGTACAGCTGTGGTCAAGCATAACCCCAAGTCCGCCAAGGTCAACTTGCTAAATGCAGCTCAGGCAGAGGAATCACCAGATGTGATCATGGGTAACCTTCCTGTTAATGATATTCCTGCAAAAGTTCTTTTTGACATGGGTGCATCGCATTGTTTCATCTCGAGGCCATTTGTTTCTAAGCATGAGTTGCCTTTACAAGATTTGCCTAGACAGTTATCTGTTGTTTTTCCGGGTAAATTCATGAATGCAAGCGCTATTGCCCCAGATGTTTCTATCACTTTGGGCGATTACAAGTTTCTCTCTTCTCCGGTGGTTCTTGGTAACTCGGATATTGATCTTATTCTCGGAATGGATTGGCTTTCTAAGCACAAGGCACATCTTGATTGTGCTGCCAGGCAGATTCAATTGACTCATTCGTTTGAGGATGTAATTGTCTTTGCCGCTCGTGACGATACCATCCGTCTGTTTTCTCTCAATGAGAAGGGTGAATTGGGTGCTATGTCGCAAATTCCAGTCGTTTGCGAATATCAAGACGTCTTTCCAGAAGAGCTTCCAGGAATGCCTCCGCACCGACCAGTTGAATTCGTTATTGATCTTGAGCCTGGCACGGAACCTGTGTGCAAACGTCCTTACAAGATCGGACCAGAAGAGTTGAAGGAGCTGAAGAAGCAACTCGATATTCAAGAGAAAATGGGTCTCATCCGGCCTAGTTCTTCTCCGTGGGGTTGTGGTGTTCTTTTTGTGAAGAAGAAGGATGGAACGGACTGACTTTGTGTTGATTACCGTCCAGTGAACAAGAAGACCATCAAGAACAAATATCCACTTCCCAACATCAACGAGCTCTTCGAACAACTCAAAGGTGTCCAAGTATTCTCCAAGCTTGATCTCCGCATGCGTTATCACAAGATTCGCATTCGTGAGCAAGATATTCCCAAGACGGCTTTCAGGACAAGCTTTGGTTCATATGAATACACTGTCATGTCTTTTGGTCTCGCCAACGCTCCTCCGGCGTTCTCTCGCATGATGAACTTCATCTTCAACGCCTACACCAATGACTTCGTTTTGGTCTATCTTGACGACATTCTGGTTTTCTCCAAGAACAAGGAAGATCATGCCAAGCACTTGCGTTTGGTTCTTGATAAGCTCAGGGAACATCAGTTCTACGCCAAGTTCTCCAAGTGTGAGTTTTGGCTCGATGAGGTTCTTTATCTTGGTCATATCATCTCTGCCAAGGGCATTGCCGTGAATCCTGAGAAGGTGTCTGCAATTGTGAATTGGAAACCTCCTCAGAACGTGAAGCAACTCCGTAGCTTCCTCGGTCTCGCAAGCTATTGCCGAAGATTCGTTGAAAACTTTTCTAAGATCGCGAAGCCTCTCTCAAATCTTCTTCAGAAGCATGTCAAGTACGTTTGGTCTCCGGAGTGTGACATTGCTTTCAACACTTTGAAAGAGAAATTGATCACTGCTCCAGTTCTGACTCCACCTGATGAATCCAAGCCGTACGAGGTCTTTTGTGATGCCTCTCTCCAAGGTCTTGGCGCGGTATTGATGCAAGAGAAGAAAGTTGTTGCTTATACATCTCGCTAGTTGAACCCTAATGAGAAGAACTACCCCACTCATGATCTCGAGTTGGCGGCAGTTGTGCATGCTCTTTTGACTTGGAGACATCTTCTATTGGGAAGAAAAGTGGACATTTTCACTGATCACAAGAGTCTCAAGTACATCTTCACTCAGCCTAATCTCAACCTCAAACAAACTCGATGGGTCGAAATGATCCAAGAGTATAATCCGAGTATTGAGTATACTCCAGGCAAGGCCAATGTGATTGCTGACACTTTGAGCAGGAAAGCTTACTGCAACAGTCTGATTCTCAAGCCTTATCAACCCGAGCCTTGTGAAGCTTTCCGGAAACTTAACCTGCAAGTTGTTCCTCATGGTTTCCTCGCCAACCTTCAAGTCTCTCCTACCTTAGAAGACCAGATTCGCCAAGCCCAGCTTCTTGATGCTATGGTGAAAAAGGTGAAGACTGGGATTGCCAAGAGCCAGTCCAAGTACAAGTGCTACCGCCTTGATGACAAGGACACTCTCTTCTTCGAGGATCGTATTGTTGTGCCCAAAGGTGACCTCCGTAAAGTGATCTTGAAAGAGGCTCACAATTTCTACTCTCCATCCACCCAGGGAGCACGAAGATGTATTAGGACCTTAAGCAAGCTTATTGGTGGACTTGAATGAAGCGTGAGATTGCTCAATTCATGAATGAATGTGATGTCTGAAGAAGAGTGAAGGCAGAACACCAAAGGCCAGCTGGTCTCCTCCAACCTCTTGCCATTCCAGAATGGAAGTTTGACCACATTGAAACGGACTTCGTGACTGGGTTTCCAAAGTCCAAGCGTGGCAATGATGCTATATTCGTTGTCATCGACAAACTCACCAAAGTGGCTCATTTTCTGTCTATCAAAGAGTCGATCACTGCAGCTCAATTGGCGGAACTCCATACCTCTCGGATTGTCTCTCTGCATGGTATTCCTCAAGTGATCTCTTCAGACCGTGGCAGCATCTTTACCTTGAAGTTTTGGGATTCTTTTCAGAAGGCCATGGGCACCAACATCCGCTTCAGCACAACTTTCCATCCTCAAACTAGCGGTCAAGTCGAGCGTGTCAACCAGATTCTTGAAGATATGCTCAGGGCTTGTGTGATCTCCTTTGGCATGAAGTGGGAGGATTGTCTTCCTTATGCTGAATTCTCCTACAACAACAGTTTTCAAGCAAGTTCGGGCAAGGCCCCATTTGAAATTCTGTATGGCAGGAAGTGCCGTACCTCTCTCAACTGGTCTGAAACCGGTGAACGTCAGCTTTTGGGTAATGACTTAATCACAGAGGCAGAAGAAATGTGCAAAGTCATTCGAGATAACCTCAAAGCGGCCCAATCCCGCCAGAAGAGCTACTATGATAGTAAGCACCATGATTTGTCTTTCGAGATCGGGGATCATGTTTACCTCCGTGTCTCTCCTATGAAAGGTACTTGTCGCTTCGGTATCAAAGGGAAGCTTGCCCCTAGATACGTGGGACCTTTCAAGATTGTCAGCAAGAGAGGCGACCTCACCTATCAACTCGAGCTTCCTTCAAACTTTGCAAATGTTCATGACGTGTTCCATGTCTCTCAGCTTCGAAAGTGCTTCAAGACTCCTGACCGCACCGTCAACTTCGAGGACATTGAGCTCCAAGAAGATCTCTCCTATCGTGAGCACCCAGTTGCTATTCTTGAAGAGACTGAACGCAAGACTCGCAACAAGTCGATCAAATTTCTCAAAGTCAAGCGGTCACACCATTTCGACCGTGAAGCTACCTGGGAACACGAGGATCACCTCCGTTCTGAGTACCCGGCGTTCTTTCAGTCCTAGATCTCGGGACGAGATCCTTTCATAGTGGTGGAGTGTTGTAACACCCCGGATGTAACTTTCCCTATTTGTACTCCAACTCTTGCCGTTTCCGGCGTTAAGTTATATTTATTTCCTCGGGTTCGGGTTTTTGTCTCCATGTGTTGTTGTCGTTGTCATGCATCTCATATCATGTCATCATGTCCATTGCATTTGCATACGTGTTCATCTCATGCATTCGAGCATTTTCCCCGTTGTCCGTTTTGCATTCCGGCGCTTCGTTCTCCTCCGGTGGCCATTTCTAGCTTACTTTCGTGTGTGGGGATTAAACATTTCCGGATTGGACCGAGACTTGCCAAGCGGCCTTGGTTTACTACCGGTAGACCGCCTGTCAAGTTTCGTATCATTTGGACTTCGTTTGATACTCCAACGGTTAACCGAGGGACCGAAAAGGCCTCGTGTGTGTTGCAGCCCAACACCCCTCCAATTTGGCCCAAAACCCACCTAACTCCGCTCCATCATCTAGAGCATTCGATCACGATCGCGTGGCCGAAAACCGCACCTCATTTGGACTCTCCTAGCTCCCCCTATGCCTATTTAAACACCCCCCGAAATCCGGATCTTCCTCTCCCCCGAAAACCCTAATTTCCCCTCCGACGCGCCGGACATTGTCCTCCCGCGCCCGACGCTCCGCACCGCCGCCCCCGCACCAGTCGCGCGCCACCATGTGGCACTCCGCCGCCAGCCGCCGCCGCGGCCCGCGAGACCTGCTCGGGGCCCCCGCGAGCCCATCGCCACCGCCTGCCTCCTCCCGCGCCGCGC
>NC_057794.1:383659623-383669004 GCF_018294505.1 Triticum aestivum | reverse complement strand
CCCTCGTCGCTCCGGCGACCCGCGCCGGCCGGAGCCGCCCCGGCAGCCGCCTCCCCGACCTCCTCCGGCGACATCCCGCTCCGGCCGTGAACAGTGCTCGCCGGAGTTTGCCTCGTTTTGCGTGCCACCAACCCTAGATCCAGGTCTGGGAGGTTGTTTTTTTCCTAAGTCCTTGAAATTTTTAGTCCATGTGCACATGTTCGCGACTCCGTAACTTTGCATCCGTAGCTCCGATTCATGCATATAGCACATCAAAATGTTCATCTCAGAGAGTACATCATTTCATTCCATTGCATCATTTTCATTTGAGCTCATCTTGATGCCCGAAATGCTGTTAGAAGAGGGCTACTTGAGTTAATTGTCAGATCTGCTACTCCGTTTAGCACTTTTGTCATTTTTGCCATGATTATTGTGTGCATGATATGCCCGTGAGTTCTACATACGTTTTGTTAAGGGTTTTGTCATCTTTCCAGAGGTGCAACCCATGTATTTTTAGGTTGTGTGTGGTGTCTAGTGCAAGCTTGCAAAGTGGTGCACTTGCTAATTCTGTTTTCAGGGACTTAGCAATTTCACTAAGTCCTGGAGCTGTTTATCTCATGATGCCATATGTTCTTGTTGTTTCCTAGTGATCCGTGCCTATTTTGAGGATGATCAGTAAGGGAGTTTTGTTAATCTTGTAGTGCTCTATCCATCCATGTCTTTGTTTGAAATTATGGAGCACCCTAGCTTGAGTCAAGCGAGCTCTACTTTTACTACTTTGTGAATCTGGGCAGATTGTCAACTTGTTTGCAATTTTGCCGGTGATGTTGTAGTTGATCCGTGCATGCTATGCTATTTTTCTTGCCATGTCTAGCTTGCATTTTGTGTCTTCTTGATGTATGTATGCTTGTCTTGCCATGACTTGCACCGTAGTGAGTGTATCGAGCTCGTAAACATGCCTACTTGAGTTATATTTCAGCTTGTGTCAGTTTTTCACTAAGTCTGAAAACTGATTATGTTTTTGCTATGTTCACATGCTTGCAATTATATTTTCTGATCCCTTTGGGCTCAAGGTCACTAAGGGACTTTTGTTAAGATCTTTGAGTAGCTCCATGCCATGCTTTACTTTGCCATGTTCAGGTCCTGTAGCATGTAGTTTTGTTGCTCCGAAGAGGGCTACCTGATCTGAAATTCCAGACAAGTGTTGATTTCACTAAGTCTGAGATATGTTTGTCATATGCATTTTTGCCATGCTTGTTTGAACCTGTTAATGGATGAATTGGCCGTAGCTCAGTGCTAGACTTTTGTTAAGCATCTTGTGTGAATCCCTGCCATGTATTTTGTTGTCATGTTTGAGTGCTGTAGCATGTTCATTTTTTTGCATTTAGATGCCTACTTGCTGTAAATCGCAGACCGGTGTCATTTTTGAATCGCTTGCCATTTCCAAACCATAACTCCGATTCCGGCGTTCTTTACATTGTTTTCAAGCGATTTCATCTCATCTTTCCAGTGGTGCACTTGGATATCCATGTTGAGGCCATGTTTATGCATTTCCTGTCATATCTTGCATTTTGCATCCTGCATCGCATCCCGCATAGCATATCATCTTTGCATTGTGTTGTTTGAGTTTGCATGTGGTTGATTGTGTCCTTGTTGCTTGTTTGTCTTGTTTGGGTAGAGCCGGGAGACGAGTTCGCTAACGAGGAGCCCGTTGAGTTTGCTTTCGAGGATCCAGTCAACTCTGACAACTGTGCAGGCAAGATGATCATACCCTCGAAATCACTACTATCTTTGCTATGCTAGTTTGCTCGCTCTTTTGCTATGCCATTGCTACGATGCCTACCACTTGCTTTCAAGCCTCCCAATTGCCATGTCAAACCTCTAACCCACCATGTCCTAGCAAACCATTGATTGGCTATGTTACCGCTTTGCTCAGCCCCTCTTATAGCGTTGCTAGCTGCAGGTGAAGATTGGAGGCTGTTCCTTGTTGAAACATTTATTTACTTGTTTGGGATATCATTATATTGCTATGTTATCTTAATGCATCTATATACTTGGTAAAGGGTGGAAGGCTCGGCCTCTCGCCTAGTGTTTTGTTCTACTCTTGCGGCCCTAGTTTCCGTCATATCGGTGTTATGCTCCCGAATTTTTGCGTTCCTTACGCGGTTGGGTTATAATGGGAACCCCTTGATATTTCGCCTTGATTAAAGCTTTTCCAGCAATGCCCAACATTGGTCTTACCATTCGCCACCTAGCCTTTTCTTTCCCTTGGGTTCTACACACTCAAGGGTCATCTTATTTTAACCCCCCCGGGCCAGTGCTCCTCTAAGTGTTGGTCCCATCGAGCGATGTCCGGGGCTACCAGGGGCAACTCTGGGCTGGCCTACCCGACGTCTGGCTCATCTGAGTGTGCCCTGAGAAAGAGATATGTGCAGCTCCTATCGGTATTTGTCGGCACATTCGGGCGGTGTTGCTGGTCTTGTTTTAACTTGTCGAAGTGTCTTGAATTACCGAGATACCGAGTCTGATCGGAACGTCTTGGGAGGAGGTCTATTCCTTTGTTGACTGTGAGAGCTTGTCATGGGCTAAGTTGGGACTCCCCTGCAGGGATTGAACTTTCGAAATCCGTGCCCGCGGTTATGGGTAGATGGGAATTTGTTAATGTCCGGTTGTAGATAACTTGAACCTTAACTTAATTAAAATGAACCAATTGAGTGTGTTACCGTGATGGCCTCTTCTCGGTGGAGTCCGGGAAGTGGACACGGTGTTGGAGTAATGTTTGCGCAGGTTGCTCTCTAGTTTCTCGCTCGTGCTTTGCCTCCTCTTCTCGCTCTCTTTTGCGGATAAGTTAGCCACCATACTTGCTAGTCGCTTGCTGCAGCTCCACCTATATTTTACCTTGCCTTACCTACAAGCTTAAATAGTCTTGATCACGAGGGTGCGAGATTGCTGAGTCCCTGTGGCTCACATATTACTATTACACCAGATGCAGGGCCTGATGATTCCACTCCAGGAGACGCGTATGAGCTCAAGTGGGAGTTCGACGAAGACTCTCAACGTTACTATATTTCCTTTCCCGATGATCAGTAGTGGTGCCCAGTTGGGGGTGAACGGGACCGTTGTCGCATGTTGGGTTCTCTTTTATTTTGGCGCCGTAGTCGGGCCATGAGTGTTTGGATGATGTAATGTTATTTATGTACTTGATTGACGTGGCGAGTGTAAGCCAACTATGTTATCTCCCCTTTATTATTTATATTACATGGGATGTTGTGAAGATTGCCTAACTTGCGACATATGCCTTCAATGCGATTATGTCTCTAAGTCGTGCCTCGACACGTGGGAGCTATAGTCGCATCGAGGGTGTTATAAGTTGGTAATCAGAGCCTTCCCCGACCTTAGGAGCCCCATTGCTTGATCGTTTTTAGCGGCCGAGTTGTGTCTAGAAAAATGTTTTGAGTCTTTTAGGAATTATATATCGGAGAGATTAGGAATTCTTTTTACTTCCCAATCTCCTCATCGCTCTGGTAAGGCATCCTGACGTAGAGTTTTGACTTTTCTCTTCTCAAATTTCACTAAATTTTTTTTAGGATCACGCGGGTATCTTGGAATCGTTCCGATGGTTTTATGATGAGAACATTGTCTTGGTGCCTCCTGTCAGGGGTTTAGTGGAAGTGTCCCCGGGAGTTGAGCTCTGAGGTGTTGTCATCATAATTTTATCATTGCAGTTCTGGAATACCTGAGTTTAGTATGCCGACATCGAAAATCTCTTTTATGCAGTTCGTTGGTGAGATAACCTCGACGCCACCCAGTACTGGGGCGGGAGTTCGGGAGTATCGCCATAACTTGTATAAAGGATGCTTTTCGAAGGTTGAGGTAGATGGTTTCCGAAGGTTTCTTGGTTATGTGTTGAAGGATGGATACAGCTGGATGTAGGATTTGCTAGTTTGGGTGAGATATTATGCTTCTCCTGTATCTCCAACACCTGATTGCATAACCGGAAAGGTTCGGGAGTTTCATAGGTGGGAATTCTAGTAGCTCTAGTTTTTCTTCCACGGATATTGGTTTGAGATTGGGATTTCTTACCGATTATTCGTTCTTGATCCGTACCTTGTTGATTTATTTATCAACCTTAATTCTACGTGGCTTCTCAATTTATGGATATGTGACCATTTCAAGAGGAATGCATTCGTTCATTTTGTTCGGATGTGAAGACTATATGTTGCAATTTTCATTCCGTTGGATTCAGCTTCAATATTTGTCTATCAATGTGCTAATGGTGGTCAACCTCTTCAGGATGGCTCCTCCAACGCGCACGACTCCGAATCCTGATCCGCCACCACCTCCACCTCCTCCGGAGGCATGGCAAGCTGTGATGGCCGCAACCAATGCAAACACACAGTTGATCATGCAAATTATTCAAGAGAGCAATCAAGGCAACCAAGGGAATCAAGGCAGCAATCAGAATCACTTTGCTACACTCAACCAGTTCCTTGCTAATGGGCCAAAGACTTTCAGCAATTGTGTTGAGGCAACTGATGCTGACGATTGGCTTGTGGATCTGTGTAAGCATTTCGAGTGTAGTAACGTCAGGCCTGAGGACTTTGTTAAGTTCCCTTCCTTCCAACTCAAAGATTAAGCTGCAGAATGGTTCCAGCAGTACAAGGACTCCAGAGGTGGACGTGTTATCACTTGGGATGATTTCCGTCGAGATTTCCGAGCTCATCATATTCCGCAGAGCGTGGTTCAAAGCAATCGTGAGGAATTCCGCAATCTGAAGCAAGGCTCTTTATCTGTCTATGACTACAACAAGTTGTTCCAGAAGCTCGCCCGCTTTGCCAAGCAGGACGTCCCTGATGAGAAGAGCATGATATACCAATTCAGGGGTGGTCTCAGAGAAGAAATTCAGCTAGCCCTTGTTCTCTTTGAGCCCTTGAGATACGATGAGTTCTACAACATGGCACTGAAGCAAGAGGCTGCTCAGTTGAGGTGTGATGCTTCCAAGAAGCGAGTCAGAGATGTTACTCCTTCTTCCTCTACTCAAGTGGCCAAGCAGCAGAAGTATTGGCTTCCTCCTCCTCCGTTCCGTCAGCCGTATCAGCAGAAGAGCAAAGGTGGCAGTGGTTCTTCCCACCCACACAACCCTGGCTTTCAGAACAAGACTTCGTCTCAAGCTCCAAGATCGAGTGCTCCGTATCACCGTCCGCTTTCAGAGGTCACGTGCAACAAGTGCCAACAGAAGGGTCACTATGCCAACAAGTGTTTCAACCAGAGGCGTCTTCCTCCTCCTCCTCCTGTCAGATCGGCAAGTACAGCTGTGGTCAAGCATAACCCCAAGTCCGCCAAGGTCAACTTGCTGAATGCAGCTCAGGCAGAGGAATCACCAGACGTGATCATGGGTAACCTTCCTGTTAATGATATTCCTGCAAAAGTTCTTTTTGACACGGGTGCATCGCATTGTTTCATCTCGAGGCCATTTGTTTCTAAGCATGAGTTGCCTTTACAAGATTTGCCTAGACAGTTATCTGTTGTTTCTCCGGGTAAATTCATGAATGCAAGCACTATTACCCCAGATGTTTCTATCACTTTGGGCGATTACAAGTTTCTCTCTTCTCCGGTGGTTCTTGGTAACTCGGATATTGATCTTATTCTCGGAATGGATTGGCTTTCTAAGCACAAGGCACATCTTGATTGTGCTGCCAGGCAGATTCAATTGACTCATTCGTTTGAGGATGTAATTGTCTTTGCCGCTCGTGACGATACCATCCGTCTATTTTCTCTCAATGAGAAGGGTGAATTGGATGCTATCTCGCAAATTCCAGTCGTTTGCGAATATCAAGACGTCTTTCCAGAAGAGCTTCCAGGAATGCCTCCGCACCGGCCAGTTGAATTCGTTATTGATCTTGAGCCTGGCACGGAACCTGTGTGCAAACGTCCTTACAAGCTCGGACCAGAAGAGTTGAAGGAGCTGAAGAAGCAACTCGATATTCAAGAGAAAATGGGTCTCATCCGGCCTAGTTCTTCTCCGTGGGGTTGTGGTGTTCTTTTTGTGAAGAAGAAGGATGGAATAGACTGACTTTGTGTTGATTACCGTCCAGTGAACAAGAATACCATCAAGAACAAATATCCACTTCCCAACATCAACGAGCTCTTCGAACAACTCAAAGGTGTCCAAGTATTCTCCAAGCTTGATCTCCGCATGGGTTATCACAAGATTCGCATTCGTGAGCAAGATATTCCCAAGACGGCTTTCAGGACAAGCTTTGGTTCATATGAATACACTGTCATGTCTTTTGGTCTCGCCAACGCTCCTCCGACGTTCTCTCGCATGATGAACTTCATCTTCAACGCCTACACCAATGACTTCGTTTTGGTCTATCTCGACGACATTCTGGTTTTCTCCAAGAACAAGGAAGATCATGCCAAGCACTTGCGTTTGGTTCTTGATAAGCTCAGGGAACATCAGTTCTACGCCAAGTTCTCCAAGTGTGAGTTTTGGCTCGATGAGGTTCTTTATCTTGGTCATATCATCTCTGCCAAGGGCATTGCCGTGAATCCTGAGAAGGTGTCTGCAATTGTGAATTGGAAACCTCCTCAGAATGTGAAGCAACTCCGTAGCTTCCTCGGTCTCGCAAGCTATTGCCGAAGATTCGTTGAAAACTTTTCTAAGATCGCGAAGCCTCTCTCAAATCTTCTTCAGAAGCACGTCAAGTACGTTTGGTCTCCAGAGTGTGACATTGCTTTCAACACTTTGAAAGATAAATTGATCACTGCTCCAGTTCTGACTCCACCTGATGAATCCAAGCCGTACGAGGTCTTTTGTGATGCCTCTCTCCAAGGTCTTGGCGCGGTATTGATGCAAGAGAAGAAAGTTGTTGCTTATACATCTCGCCAGTTGGATCCTAATGAGAAGAACTACCCCACTCATGATCTCGAGTTGGCGGGAGTTGTGCATGCTCTTTTGACTTGGAGACATCTTCTATTGGGAAGAAAAGTGGACATTTTCACTGATCACAAGAGTCTCAAGTACATCTTCACTCAGCCTAATCTCAACCTCAAACAAACTCGATGGGTCGAAATGATTCAAGAGTATAATCCGAGTATTGAGTATATTCCAGGCAAGGCCAATGTGATTGCTGACACTTTGAGCAGGAAAGCTTACTGCAACAGTCTGATTCTCAAGCCTTATCAACCCGAGCCTTGTGAAGCTTTCCGGAAACTTAACCCGCAAGTTGTTCCTCATGGTTTCCTTGCCAACCTTCAAGTCTCTCCTACCTTAGAAGACCAGATTCGCCAAGCCCAGCTTCTTGATGCTATGGTGAAAAAGGTGAAGATTGGGATTGCCAAGAGCCAGTCCAAGTACAAGTGCTACCGCCTTGATGACAAGGACACTCTCTTCTTCGAGGATCGTATTGTTGTGCCCAAAGGTGACCTCCGTAAAGTGATCATGAACGAGGCTCACAATTCTCTACTCTCCATCCACCCTGGGAGCACGAAGATGTATCAGGACCTTAAGCAAGCTTATTGGTGGACTTGAATGAAGCACGAGATTGCTCAATTCGTGAATGAATGTGATGTCTGCAGAAGAGTGAAGGCAGAACACCAAAGGCCAGCTGGTCTCCTCCAACCTCTTGCCATTCTAGAATGGAAGTTTGACCACATTGAAACGGACTTCGTGACTGGGTTTCCAAAGTCCAAGCGTGGCAATGATGCTATATTCGTTGTCATCGACAAACTCACCAAAGTGGCTCATTTTCTGCCTATCAAAGAGTCGATCACTGCAGCTCAATTGGCGGAACTCTATACCTCTCGGATTGTCTCTCTGCATGGTATTCCTCAAGTGATCTCTTCAGACCGTGGCAGCATCTTTACCTCGAAGTTTTGGGATTCTTTTCAGAAGGCCATGGGCACCAACATCCGCTTCAGCACAGCTTTCCATCCTCAAACTAGCGGTCAAGTCGAGCGTGTCAACCAGATTCTTGAAGATATGCTCAGGGCTTGTGTGATCTCCTTTGGCATGAAGTGGGAGGATTGTCTTCCTTATGCTAAATTCTCCTACAACAACAGTTTTCAAGCAAGTTCGGGCAAGGCCCCATTTGAAATTCTGTATGGCAGGAAGTGTCGTACCTCTCTCAACTGGTCTGAAACCGGTGAACGTCAGCTTTTGGGTAATGACTTAATCACAGAGGCAGAAGAAATGTGCAAAGTCATTCGAGATAACCTCAAAGCGGCCCAATCCCGCCAGAAGAGCTACTATGATAGTAAGCACCGTGATTTGTCTTTCGAGATCGGAGATCATGTTTACCTCCGTGTCTCTCCTATGAAAGGTACTCGTCGCTTCGGTATCAAAGGGAAGCTTGCCCCTAGATACGTGGGACCTTTCAAGATTGTCAGCAAGAGAGGCGACCTCGCCTATCGACTCGAGCTTCCTTCAAACTTTGCAAATGTTCATGACATGTTCCATGTCTCTCAGCTTCGAAAGTGCTTCAAGACTCCTGACCACACCGTCAACTTCGAGGACATTGAGCTCCAAGAAGATCTCTCCTATCGTGAGCACCCAGTTGCTATTCTTGAAGAGCCTGAACGCAAGACTCGCAACAAGTCGATCAAATTTCTCAAAGTCAAGTGGTCACACCATTCCGACTGTGAAGCTACCTGGGAACACGAGGATCACCTCCATTCTGAGTACCTGGCGTTCTTTCAGTCCTAGATCTCGGGACGAGATCCTTTCGTAGTGTTGGAGTGTTGTAACACCCCGGATGTAACTTTCCCTATTTGTACTCCATCTCTTGCTGTTTCCGGCGTTAAATTATATTTATGTCCTCGGGTTCGGGTTTTTGTCTCCGTGTGTTGTTGTCCTTTTCATGCATATCATGTCATCATGTGCATTGTATTTGCATACGTGTTCATCTCATGCATTCGAGCATTTTCCCCGTTGTCCGTTTTGCATTCCGGCGCTTCGTTCTCCTCCGGTGGCCATTTCTAGCTTTCTTTCGTGTGTGGGGATTAAACATTTCTGGATTAGACCGAGACTTGCCAAGCGGCCTTGGTTTACTACCGGTAGACCGCTTGTCAAGTTTCGTATCATTTGGACTTCGTTTGATACTCCAACGGTTAACCGAGTGACCGAAAAGGCCTCGTGTGTGTTGCAGCCCAACACCCCTCCATTTTGGCCCAAACCCCACCTAACTCTGCTCCATCATCTAGAGCGTTCGATCACGATCGCGTGGCCGAAAACCGCACCTCATTTGGACTCTCCTAGCTCCCCCTATGCCTATTTAAACACCCCCCGAAATCCGGATCTTCCTCTCCCCCGAAAACCCTAATTTCCCTTCCGACGCGCCGGACATTGTCCGCCCGCGCCGGATGCTCCGCGCCGCCGCCCCCGCACCAGTCGCGCGCCAC